>NW_011888838.1:2822467-2824792 GCF_000151845.1 Pteropus vampyrus
AGACGAGAACAATTACAACCTAGACAAGACCAAAGACAATAGACAGAACCTGATAACAGGGCACAGGAGGCGGCGTCCCGCGGCCTGGCCATGGTCCAGGAGATATGACTGTGTCCAGTCTCTCCATGGACCCCCAATAACCGGTCAACAGAAACAGAAAGGTACCTTCTATGCAGATGTCGAGGCCTTGGAGATTCTCATTGGGACCAGGAACAAAGAATGTGCCCTAAAGGTTGTGTCCTTGATGATTGCATTGAGCCGGTCACAGCATTCAAGGGCTCAGGAACATCTCAGGTTGGCCACCCCTTTGAATCCGTAACAAGGACAGCAACCGCTTCAGAGGCCAGGTCTTAGACCTCAGGGCCACTCCCTGAGATCTCGCTGGGGCCTCCAAATGTAGCCACCAGCCCCCGATAGACACACAGACCACCAGAAATCAGTGAGTTATAGGAAACACACTCTTTATTCAGCCAGCTGGATCTGCAAGGGGTACGCAGACCCCAAATTAAGCAGCCCCAAAATGTAGAAGTACAGAGTTTTTAAGCCCTAAACCCCATTCTTCATTCTGTTTGAACACACAAGTCTATTTTTCTTCTTTTTACTACCTGTCAACCCACAGGTTGGTTGTGCAAGCGGGGGGCAGGTGGGGGGGCGGGGTTGGTGGTGGTACAGAAGCAGAAAGCTTATTGTTAGAATGTTATATTCCCATGGGTGATAGCCTATGTTCCCATGGGCGATAGCCAAGCAGGAATTTTCCAGCCAGCAGAATAGTTTCCACAATCTAATATAAACTCTTAAGTTTCTGTTTTTTGCTTCACTATATTGATGACTTTTGCACATATATATGTGGTTTTTATTCAGGTAAGTATTTATTCTATTTACTTTCAAAATAATATATGAAGATTAATTTTAAAGCTTATATATGAATTAAGAAAATGGTATAGGAAAGAATATAAATATAGTAAAAACTCCAGTTGTTTTTCGTTTTTGTGATGGTTAATTTTATGCTTGGGCTATGCAGTGCCCAGATATTTGGTCAAATATTATTCTAGGTGTTTCTATAAGAGCAATTTGAATGAGATTAACATTTAAATTTGTAGGCTGAGTAAAACAGATTGCCCTCTCTAATGTGAGCGGGCCTCATCCAATCAGTTGAAATTCTGTATAGAACAAAAAAGCTGACCCTTTCCTGAGTAAGAGAATTTCTTCTGCCTGACTGCCTTTGAACTAAAACATTGACTTTTTCCTGCCTTCCAAATCAAACTGAAACATCAGCTCTTCCTGGGTCTCAAGTTCATTTGACTTTGGTCAGAGACTATACAATCACCTCTCCCGGTTCTTGTGGCTTTGGACTCAGATTGCAATTAAACTGTTGGCTCTGCTGAGTCTCCAGCTTGCTGACTTACCCAGGAGATTTTGGGACTTCCTGCATTCATAATCGCATGAGAGCCAATTCCTTATAATAAATCTCTCAGATAGATAGATGATATATAAAGAGATAGATAGATGATAGATGATAGACAGACATCTAGACAGACAGACAGACAGACAGACAGACAGAACTTATTGGTTCTGTTTCTCTGGAGAAACCTAACTAATATAGGTTTATTTTGCCTATCTGCTTTGCATGGTTAGTTACTAACCTATAAATGGAGTAACAGAAAAATGAAAAAAACAGAACATTGGGCCTACCCACTGTGACAGAATAGGCTCTAAGAAGACAGAAGAAGCAGGAAGTCCTAACTTTGTTTCGTCACTTATTGGCTGTGTGACCTTGAAGAAATCATTTAGGATCTCTAAGTTTAAGTTATTTTGTATATAAAATGATGTATCTCCCGTATGATCTCCCAGATGGGTTTTGTGTAAAAAACATATTTCATATGCAAACACTTTGATAATTATTAAATATTAACAAATAACAACTGTTATTACTATTACTATTTTTAATAAAGACAATTCTCTCATCTCACTACATAAAGATTTTTCAAAACCCCAAATTGTCAAACATGCCAATAGCATGTCAGAATTATGACAAAAGCACAGAAAAATCTGATTCTTGCTTTTCATGGCTACTGCAAGAAGTTGGAAAGACATTTCACAGCCAAACTTCCTAGCAGCTAAATAAATTAACAGTGTATCTCAAATAGTGTTAGGTGAGTTCTGAACTGTTTTGGGATATATTGCATATGAGGAGACAGATCAGCCAAGCAATGCCTTTTGGGTTAAAATTCTCACTGAGACCATAACTTAAACTAAAACTTGGTACTTGGAGAAAAAAAAATAATAAAATAAAACACACATAAAACATTGTACTGTAAGTGTCCT
>NW_011888838.1:2826522-2831297 GCF_000151845.1 Pteropus vampyrus
TTTAGTCTGTAATGATGAGACAGGAAAGAAAAAGCAGTCTCCGAAGAAGGATATGAGATCAAGGGAGACTTTGCTGGTCAATTTTAATGGGAAATGTTAAAGCATGATTTATCTTTAAGCTATGATTCAGATATGAATACACAGACAATTATAAGCTCATAATTGTAGGGCCAACATCCTTGAGTTTGCTCTTAGGATCCAAGTCACATGTGGTCAATTGCTGATTGTATCTGAAGTGCAGCTTGAATACACGAGCAAGAATGTAGGTTCATGGACTGACTTGGTGTTGTGAGGAGGAAGATCTCCAGCTGCTTCTTTTTTTTCCTTTTCAGTGAAATAAAAATAATGGCTTCACCTGAGAATGAATGAAGTAAACAAATAAATGATTGGATTTCTAAATATTAATTTAAGAATCAGTGTCAAAAATAATGCAATAAATTCTAAAAATTAAAGTACTGTAAGATCAGCTATATATAAAGTGCTGATAAAAGCAAAGCAAGAATATTATCGACTGAATTAAAATGTAAGACTTCTATAAACATAATAGACTTTCTTTATGTAGAATCCAAATCAATTGAAAGTTCAAATGACTAGTTTATGACTAGTTAGACTATGCCAGACAATGATAATCACAATGTTCACAATGCTGATTGATGCTCACATATTGCAAGATTCTCAAGAGCTCTCCGAGTTAACAAAGATAGTTCTGTAAAATTTAACTATTGTGTTTTTAAAAATTCATTACATTTTTTAATTTGTTAAATCCAGGACTATCAATTCCCTGCTATTCAAGACTGTAGAAAGTTTCCTCTGGGACAGTTAATATTCAGAAATAAGGCTTGATTACTCTAGTTCATTTTCAGTTTTCTCTCAGGAGAAAGTAAGTCTCAAACAAGGCAAGGACCTTAATTTTAAACCTCTAAATCAGTCAAATTACATTATATTATGAATCACATTAAAAATATATATTACACTTTGAGAAAAGAAATTTTTGTCAATTAAAAAAATAAGAAATGTAAACAAAAGGAAGAAAAAAAACCCTAAGCCCTCACAAAAAAGACAATTTTCTTAGCATGCTGGTGTAAAAGTAATGTTGGAATGTATTATCTGTGTATGGCTTATCTGCTCCTATGATTAATTTCTGCTCAATTAGCATAGTGTTTGGTAGGACCTGTTTGTAATTCCTGGAATGTTCTACATACTGATGATCACTGAGAAATTTATCTCATCTCAACTTTTCATTCTTAACAAAGAAAGATCCGCTTGACAATGGCCTTGCTAAAAACTCAAACCTTTATAGCAGCTGGGTGATCTACAGCAAAATCATCATTAATAAACAAAACAAAAATAGAAAAGCATAACCAAAATTTTGTGACAGGATTATATGAGAGATTAAAAGCTTACGTTATATAGGATCTTTTAATTACTGTATGCTATAGTGGAATAAATATCAAACTTCATTCAAACACTGATTCTGCCACTAATTCTGTGACCCTGAATAAATCATTTAATCTTTTAAAATAAGTTCCAGAATATTAACAATTGTATTTACCTCATATACATGCAGATAGTAAATAAAATCTTGTATTATGTGTGTTCCTGTGTCTGATACACATTAGTTTGATTTTTTTTCCATTGAAGTAAAATTTACATGTAGTAAAATGAATAAATCTTGAATATGGAATTCACTGTTTTGATAAATTTGTATAAACTGTAGCCATCACCCAGAATAAATATAGCATTACTCCAGAAATTTTCCACATGACTTTTTTCAATCAATACTCTCCTACATGTATAAATATAATTTGTATTCAATTTCTATCTCTGTAGATTATTTACCTGGTTTTGCTTCATGTATGTCAAGTTTCTGTTACTAGATGAGGCTTATTTAGGATAGTTTTGTCTTTTTGATTAATTGATCCTTTATTCACATTAATGTTCCTCTTTATCCCTAATAATATTCCTCATTCTAAATTCTATTAATATAAGCACTTTATTTTATATTGATTAATGTTTGCATGGTATATATCTATCTTTTACTTTTAACTGATTGTATCCTTACATTTAAAGCAAATAACTTACAGACAACAAGTCTTCCTTTTTTTATTTAGTAGTACAAATTCCACCATTTGTTTGAGTCATTTAAATTTATTATAATTATATTTGTGGTTGCATTTAACTTTACTATTCTGTATTTCTTTTGTATTTGTCTTATTTTCTGTTCTTCATTTACTGCTTTTTATGTAGTAATCAAATATTATTTTTAGTTCATTTTAAACCCTCTATTTTTTTCTAATTCTAGTTCTTAGATATTTAGTATTGTTCTTGGTATTATAATATATATATTCATAATTTATCACAGTCTACTCAGAGCTAATGTAAAATGCATGTAAAATGCAAGACTCATGCAATATCTCCAACTTTCATGATACTGTTTATACACACACACACATACAAATATGACTAACCCTATATTAGAATTTTGTAATTTTAAACTGTTAGTTGCTTTTTTAAAGAAATAAATGGAATAAAAATTAAGATGATGTTTTATATTTTTTATATATTTATACATGTATTTTCTATTTCTTATGTTTTTCATTCCTTCTTGTAGAGCTAAGATTCCATTTTCCATCATTTTCCTTTAGTCTCAAGAACTCCACTTAGCATCTTTTGTAGTTCAGGTCTTCTGAGGATAGAATCTTTCAGTACCTGTTAATTTGAAAATATCTTATTTTTTCTCCATTTTTTGAGAATATTTAAACTTGATAGATAATTCTAGGTTGATATATATGTACATATATATATATATCTCAACATATATATGTATACACACACACACATATCTTTTCAACAGTTATAAGGATATCACACCATTGTCTTCTTTTCTTCACATTCTCTGTTTAGAATTTAGCTGGCATTGTAATCAATGCTCCCTTTATATACAGTGTAATTTTTTTTATTAGCATTTTTTTTAAAATGTTCTTATATTTGGTTTTCTGCACTGTTTGACTATAATGTGACTAGATGTGGGTTTATTTGTAGTTATAAAGTTTAGAGTTTTCTGAGCATCTTAGATCTATAAGTTACATATTCTTTCAATATTTTTTGAGTATTATTATTATTATTTCATTCTTTCTCCTCTACTTTTAGACACACAATTACATATATGTTTGCTTGAATTTTGTTTCAGTTAGCTTGAATTTTGTTTCAGTTTTATTTCTCTTTGTTTTGTACATTAAATTCTCTTTTTCTATCTTTACTTTCTTCTTTTTGTCTTTCCTTCTGTCTCTTTGTCAACTTCAATATTGTCTAAAGATTGTGAAATTTTAAACTCAGATATTGTACTTCCTGTCCTAGGATTTCCATTCTTTTCTTTCTGAAATTTCCATTTGTATGTTGAAATTATCCATTAGTTTGATTTTTATGACCAGATTTTCCTTTAATTTTTTGAACACTTTATGTTAGTTACTTTAAAGTCCTTACCTATCAATCTACCTTTTGTATTATTTAAGTGTATGTTTCTGTGTGTTGCTTCTTCTCTTGACTTTGTGTTAGATTTTCTTGTTGATATTTATTAAATTTTATTATAATCTGGATGATTCATTTTACAGACACTGGTTTCTGTTATTCTGAAAATTTATTTTGTAGATAGATGATATTTAAGTAACTGAGTAACTTGTAATCCTGGACTCTTGGTTATACACTTTCTTAGAGCAGGTCTATATTTGTTTGTCGTTATTCCCAGAATGAATTCTTTAGGCCTGAAAAACAGGCATGACCATTATTAGATTTCAAGGGAAAATCCAATGTGTTCACTAAACATCTAAAATGTACCAATTTCTGTTTCTCTTTTGCTTTTAGCAACATGTTGCATTTTCCGGGGCCCCTTGAAATCCACACACATGCACAGTTTTTGGACATTTAATATACATGGGTTGGGGATTCCTCTCTGTGTGCTCTTCTTTTTCAATTTGTTTTTTCCTTCAAAGTCCAGATGTCTGGCAGCCCAAAACTTTGTCTTGTGACACCTCAATCTAATAAATCTGTGGCTTTTTTTTGAAGTTTTGGCTACTTCATTTAGATGTAAGAATGTCCTCAGAGGATAATCTATATAACTATCGATCTAATCCAATGGAGTTCCTTTTTTTCAATAGTCAAATTCTCTCCAATTCTGTCTGATTTTTATCACCCTACAGTGTGCCTTTTATACTTTGTCTAGAGGTTATACTTATTATCTGCATAAAGGTAAGTCTAGTGAAAGCTATTCCACCAATATCTGTCTTTCTTTTTTATAAGAATTATTGCTCTCTATATTGTCATTAGTATTTACTAGCACATGCTAAAATTTAAAGATTGAATCTATAAACTAGTATACATTATATGGAAAGTAAATTTTTAAAAATATAAGATGTTATCTGATGTGCATTGAGATATTTTAGATTATATTAAATATGCTATGTAGTTTAAGATAAACCAATTTTTATGTAAGTAAAATTAAATTTGGTAATACAAAGAAAGTCCCTCAATCAAGTACCCCATTAGTAGTCATTTATAAAAGCTAAAATAATTTCCAACTTTAGTTAGTTAAATAAGACCATCAGTTCAACATAAACTCATAAAATGTGATTATGTTAGCTAAGCAATATAAAGCTAGATGAAGGAAATTAAATCTGTCACCAAAAGTACATGATGATAAGCAAAAACAATCTTGAAAAAGCTTCAGAAAACTTTAAGAATTTAAAAATTAGAATTGTGAGAAAATTTTAAAGTGGTAT
>NW_011888838.1:2832372-2833484 GCF_000151845.1 Pteropus vampyrus
CATAAAAAATACAAGAGACGTATCTTGTACATCTTTTTAGATTATTTCTAATATAATTTAGAAGTTTGAGTCATATGATGAGAAAAAATTATTTACTATTATTCTCACGAGACACACCTATTTCTTTTTTTCCTCACAGATGTGTTGCTTTGTGCATTGAAGCTGAAGGTTTCAATGCAGAGACCACTTTCCATCCTCCTTTAGCTTTTCAACTTATCAAGGGATGTGCTTGGTAATCTTGAGTGTTTGTTCTTGGATTTTATATATTGGAATAGTATATTTTTAAACTCATTTTATCCACTATTCCTATGTTAGTTTTTCCAATTTTTTAAAAATTATTTTTCTTGTTTTGTATATTTACAACACAGAGAATCGTAATGTGAGGAATATAGTGAATAGAATATGCCTAAAATTAGGAAATTTAAATTAATTAATTTTCTTGTAAAACTAACTTTGTAGTAAATCATCAGAAACAGTAAATTCTTTAATAAATTCTTAAACTTTAAAGCAAAATACAAAAAAAAAACCAAAACTGTATTTAAAAAAAAATCACTGAGTCTAACAATTCCAAAAACAAAACCAAAGTAAAACAAAACAATAAAACAAACAGGCTGAAAAATAACTATCACCAAATTAGGGAGATAAAAAATAAGTTTAATCCTAAGAAAACATCAGAACTATTTTTCTTATTGTGTGTCAAAAACAATTTCTTTTCTTTCTGAACAAATACATTAGCTATGTAACCCATTACTTTAACCGTTTGAAAGCAGCTCACGGTAGATAAGAAGGTGGAAATGGGTGGATAATCTCATCCAGAGGAGAAATCCACAGTGTAACTCTTTTAATTTCACATAATACTTCATGGAAAAGACACAACAGAAGAATCATAATCATATCACTGACCGTTTACTTTGCCCTGTACTTTACAGAAACCTCACCAAATCAGTTTTCTGCCATTGGTGAAGGGCTTCTAACAGATAATTTTATAATATAAGTTCTATTAATGCTCTTTTTAAAATACAAAACAAGAGTTGACAAGAATTCGAATTATGAATGGCAGGGATTTTAGGAAATAAAAGGTGATTTTTATCTCTGTATCTTTATCAATTAAA
>NW_011888838.1:2833872-2839968 GCF_000151845.1 Pteropus vampyrus
ACTGTATTTAAAAAAAAATCACTGAGTCTAACAATTCCAAAAACAAAACCAAAGTAAAACAAAAATAGTGATAATTTTTAAATAATATTTTTTGCATATTTCTTTAATATCTGGTATAGTAGAAGACACAGAATTTTTCTATATGTCTCTGGATAAAACCAGCTACAATATATTATTTAAAGTTGTAGGACATAAAGAAAATATGGCCTCACACAAGTATGTAATTGGAAAGTAGAAAAATATTTCAATATCCTTTACACATATTTTGAAATATTCTTCTTTGATTCTACATTGAAACTCAACATATAGTAATTTTTAAAGGTCAATTGCTATGTAAAATATTAAACAATATCAATGAACTTTTTGTACATTGTTACCTAAAGTCCACCATCTCTCTTGCATTTTGATTTCATCATTTTCCTGTGCATTATTTTGTAACATCATATATTGGTTGTTTGAAAAATATTTGTTCACTGAATTATGGAAATCTTCTAAATGTTGACATATTTCATTGTATAAATCAAATATCAAAATATCACCTTCTTTAATATTATATCTGATCTTATCAGAAAGTTTTTTACCTATTGGGAACTTTTAAGTTGATGAAAGTGGATAGACATTTTCCCAAATTCAATTTCTTGCTTAAATTCTTGGCGACATATTTGTCACTTTCTTTTCTCTATATGGCAAGTTCACTTTGTTCATTTTCAAGAAAGTGCCTGCCAAACATCAAAGTCTAAATAGTCTCAGATTCTGTGTCAGACATCCTTTTCAATAACAATTGTGCCTGTTTTGGGCTCAAATGATCACACCAGTGCAGGTATTTTCATACAAGTTTTCTGTGAGACAATCATTGCACTTCATTATCTAGCAGAAATACTTTATGTGTAGTTATATCTATGCACAGAAAATTAAAAAGATGTGCACTCAAGGGTTGATATTTTTAAAAATCAATATATTTATGGCTTCCTCAAAGACATTCTTATTTGAACTTTACTTTTTTATTTTTCATTGCAATTACATGGTATTAAAGAATGCGTGATTACTCATACAGTTTTGAATTTCTGCTTTGATTTGTGCTAATATCCCACCAGTTATACCCATTTCTGCTTTTTTCACTATTATTGTAATGTCAACACATTGACGTGACAAATGATGTCTTAGTATTATCATGAATAAGTTTCGATCTTACCTACCTCCTGAAAACGTCTAAGGAATTCTTAGGAATCCTAAACTGCAGTTTGAGAGCTGCTGGACTAGAGCAGGAAAACAGAAAAATAGACAGATGAATCATTTTTTATTCTGAAAACCAGTGTTGAGGGCTTTAAGAGTAATTGGAGTATAAAAGGCTAAAAGACATGTGGTTTAGATCTGTTATCTTTCTATCCAATAAGGAAAACAGTTCTATGTATTCCTGGAATTGGAAATGTCAACAGGAAATAAACCTGCTTCCTGAACAGCCTGAACTCTCTCTGAAATATTTTCTTCATAGATCTTCCTCAGTAAGAATTCCTCTAACTCTAAATGCAGACTCAGTTAACCTGCATCCAAAAAGATAAATTGCTGCTTTTCATCTTGGGAGCTCTCTGAAGTTACTATTTCTGATTGCTATATCTTGGAAATCTAAATGCAAATATCTTAACAAGAATTTACATAAAAGACATTAAGGTGCTAAATGGGCAATGACCAAAATTAAACTCTTTATGTGCTCCAATGTTGTTTTACTGTAAGAGCTGTGATCGTACATGCCAGTATGCTCAGGAAGTCTGTTTTATGCCAGATTATGGCATAACTATTAAGAGCATCTCCTTTCATTCTCAAAGGTGTCCCAAAGTGCATAGCTATCTTACCTATAAGAGACTCTTCGAATTCTTTTATACATGCCCAAGTCTTTAGAATCTTCTGTTTGCCATCATGTAGGAAGGTAATTTAATAGAATTTATAATAGACCAATGTAATAATCACAAATAATATTAGAAATATAGTTTCTTAAATAAATGGCACACAGACCAGATATAATTCTTTTAATATTGAGTAGTTGTCTAAATAAATTAAACCTAGCATAATTTTCAATGAGATCAATGAGAGAGAGACAGAACCAGAGACAGAGAGAGACAGAGAGAGACAGAGAGAGACAGAGAGGGACAGAGAAAGACAGATACAGAGACAGAGACAGAAAGATAGAGACAGAGAGACAGAGACAGAAAGAATGGACAAAAGAAGATATATGAGATGACTCCTTAAGTCTTACTGGGGAAAAGAGAAACATTCCTGATTCCAATAGTTATTACCACTTTATTACAACCTGAATGAAAGATTTAAATCTTAAGCAATCTTCTTCCAAATGGAACAACATCACCGACCCTTTTATCTCAGAACCCTGTGCAGAATAACTCTTGCTGTCAGCTCCTTTACCTTTGAACTACTAAAACTATTAGGCCAAGAATCGTTTTAAAAAATGATGCCTTCTTTATTTTTTAATTTCTGTCTCTCCTCTCTGTCTTGTCTGCCTGCCTGTCTGTCTCTCCTAGTTAGTGTGGATGTTTAATAGTAATTTGGAAAGAAGAAGAAAACTTGTAAGAAGTCTGATTCATATATCTCTTAGCCTATCTTTTTTGGCATTCATATTTGTGGACTTTTTATATTGATCTATCTTCCGATTCATTTATTCTTTTTTGGTTATGTCTAATCTAATGTTAAAATAATACATTGAGATATTGATTTAGCTAAAAATTATTTTAATTTTCAATATTTTATGGTTTACAATTTCTAATTCCCTGTTGAATTTTTAATGTCTTTTAACTCTATAAACATATTCAGCATAGTTATTTTTAGAATCCTCTAATAAATTTATTATCTGAGTCATTTGTGGAACTGTTTTAATGTCTGTTGTTTTGTCATTTTCTTGTCCAATTACTTTTAATTAAAAGCCAGTCATTATATATAAAAGTTGGAGCCTTCTACTGGAGATTTGTGCTTGCTTTTGAGAAGTAGCTAGGGGAAATATATTTTCTTACTTCAGTTATTGAGATCATTTGCAGCTCATCTCTTGTCTCTAGATTAGTCTCAAAAAGAGATTATATCTATTTTTCCCTACTCCTTTGGATATAAACCCAATGAGGATATGTGTGTGGTGGGTTATCAGAAGCCTCTTTTTATTGACAAGTCCTGGACTCAAATTTATTGTCGGTCTTATTACACTATTTAAACAACTGCTCAAACTCTTGAACCTACCCTTTCTATATTCCACATATCCCCTAGGGCACAAGTAGTGAAAAATTCTAGGTTCTCTTCTCTGCGTGTCTTTATTCTTCTGGATCTTAACCCTACAATTTTTCACTGTTTACAAAAACTTCCTAAAGCTTTCAAGAAAATAAATTTTCTTTTGTTCATATTTCTAGTTGTCTTAGTAGGAGGATTGGTACAAATTACTTGGACTGCCCTACTAAAGCAAAACTCTTACTGTTATAAATCTCCTTTTATCAATGATTTATTAAAAACTCAAATATAAGGTTTTATGAGTGCTACTGACACTAAATAACAGTATCATATTGATATGAATATTTTTTTGAAGTACTTATGTTTGGAAAGTAATTCATTGTGGCTTTTGGTTACAGAAACAGTGCAATTTGGTGATAGCTGTGTGTATTTGTGGGGTTTTGAGTAGAGGTAATGAATATGTGTTCTGTGATGGTGGACAATCACTATGTGCCATCAGTCAACTACATTGTTTTCTATTTCAAGAATAGCTTCTACTCATTATGCCTTATGAATTTTTAAGTTTTATCTCACTTAACACTTACATGAAAGAGTCCTCAAATGTATTCTGTAGAAAGTTACTTTATTATTTATTTCATAGTACAGTACTTTGTTTTTAACTGTTTTTTAATATTTATTTTGAACATTTATTTTATCTATTATAATTAGATAAAAATTTGTCTTAAGATAAAGAAATATATCTTGTCTATCTTTGTGTCTACATCGCTTAGTAGAACCTTACTCTAAATTCTAAATGAATAAATTAAATGAATAAATGAGTGATGAATGGATACATACAAGAAGACTGAGATGGTATACTAATTTCTCTAATCTCATAATCAGAGTTCCAAAATCAAAACGACTCATACATTTCTCTTCTAAATATTCATTTTTTAAAATTTACTAAAAATTGCTTTCATCTATTTCTGGTTACAGATATAATTAATAAACATTTCTGTTCAATAGTTTTTTGAGAGAGATTTTGTTTTCAAACATGTATCATGACCATATTAGATGATTTTTGTTCCTGCCCTCTGTTAGAGTAATCAGATATTTGTAACTCTTTCTCTTATTTTGATAAAAAAAAAAAAATCTTAGTATAAAGAAAAATCTCACATAGGAATAATGACAGTCTACCAATAACATACACAAACTTTAGTATATATTTTTGTGTAGTCTTAAAAACATAGATTTTGAAATCAGACAGATGTGGGTTCATATTTTAGCTTTGTAAATTCCTCTGAAGCAGTTGTTCAACTAAGTAGATCTACATTTTCTTATCTGTAAAAAGGATTAATAATAGTGCCTATCGTGTATGGTTGTTGTTAGTAGTAAAGTCAATATACAGGTAACATTCTTAGTAGAGCTCCTAGCATATTGTAAACACTTATACATGTTAGCATTTAAAAATTTAGCTTGCTTAATTTCCAAGTCTATTTTTTCTTCACAGCTCTCACACTGGGCTTGAAAATCTACCACAATATGTGAGAGATGCAGTTGACTTAAGGCATCACTACTATTTTGTTTTAGTTATGCTCACAATTTACATTAATAATAGCCAAAATCATAAAAGTTGTCATGACATGCATCAATCATGATAAACATTGTACTGTGGTTAATAAAAGTATTTGTATGATGAATTATATCAGCTCCTCATTGATCAAAGTTATCAAAGTCCTTTAAAACTTGGAGTTTAAAAACTACTATGAGATCAGAATGAGTGAAAATTGTCTTATAAAGTGTCATATTTCCATCCAAGTATAATAAAATGAAATACTACTTAAGTTCTTCTCTTATGTATTTTTTTAGAGATTATTATTCAAGTTTTGTGATGAGCATCAGTCTGACAAATATGAAGACACTACCCTTACATTCAAGGAACCACATTTCCATTTAACATATATTATAAATACATTGATAAGTTCTTTAGAAAAAACTGCATCCATGTGCTATTTCTATAGTCAATATGTGAAAATATCTCTTTCTATATTAAAAAATATAGTTTCTCTATTCTAAACCAGTGGGTGTTTGGAAAATCACTTGACATTTTTCTTTAACTAGTGCCAGAAAGTGCAGTTCGATATTAATTATGGAAAGGAAACTATTGCATCTGGAAGGTAGTATGCAATCTTAAATGGAAAATAATAATAAAACCCACCTACTTGGTCAATTTACTAAGTTAACTGTTAATACATTTTATAGTTGACTCATTCGGTCAGGACCATCTAAGAAGCATAACTATTCAAAATTATACACTTGATTGAAAAAGTTGAGAGACAACTTACAACATCTGTTCTAAAAATATTCCCAACTAAAATCTTATCCTCCATGCCTTGCAGTGCAGAACTCCAGAAATTCAATTATGCATGTGGGCACTCGAATGGACTTAAATACGTTCCCAACTTTAGAAAAACAAATTGTCCCTGTCAGAAGGTCTATTTTAGAGATAGGGTGATTCCTCTTTTGCAGAAGAGTATGTTGTGTTTATCGTTTCATAACAAACTTTTGTCCTGGTCTGCAAATTATATTGCTCTTTTTTTTCAATTGGTGCACCTATGTGCATTCTAGAAGCTTCCAGATAGTATAATCCAAAGGTTATTGATCTCTCAAAATCTGACTAATATTATAATTGAGGTTCATGAAGAGGTACACATAACATTCAAGTATGGTTGTTGCAGTGTTTGTAAAAAATCAAGATTAAAATTTTATGATCCCGAAGGTGTATTTCAAACAAATGAAACTATATATAGAAAGAGGAAAGCCATAAAGACATGTTTAATGTATCTAAATGTTGACATATTGAAATACTTAGAATTAAATATTTTTATATCAATAGAC
>NW_011888838.1:2841248-2876226 GCF_000151845.1 Pteropus vampyrus
TTTTACATACACAGATAAAGCATGTAGATAATATGTGAGTGTATGTACTACATACATATATATACAGAATAACTGAAAAAGTATAAGCAAACTACTGATAGTGGTGATAGTGACTTCTGGGAAGGGACTGAAGGTGTTTCAGAAGAAAGATTATTAATTTTTTTCTGAGGTCTATAATTAATACTTTAACAATAAGGATTTATTGTTGTATAATTTAAAATTAATTAATCAAAAAAAGAGAAAGTGGAAATTAAATAATTTACATTTATAATAGGTGTTTAAGTGAGTTTGACTATAGATTTATCTCAGGTCTTAAATTAAAGTCCTTAGATTTCAAAGGTTCCAATAGTCACCCATGACTTTTTAGTTATATTCAGAGACATAAAAGATAGTGAACAGGAACTAAGTTATATATTTGCTTTACCCAGAACACATTTTTTCAGCTTGAAATGAGTCAAGCATAAACTAAATTACAGTCCCAAAGCTGATGCAGCTTAAATAGAGGATGATGCCATATCAGAAAAGTCCAGCCAGAAACTTTGGTGAACTTCCATATTCCATGTTAACAAAACACAGCTAAGGCAGCAATTACGATCCACAGATTATAAGACAAATTGCTTAATAATAATAATAGTTATCAATATTTGTTATTAAGGCTGAGGACTGTATTAAAACCTTTTCAGTAATTAAACAATTTAATCCTTAGATGGATGATCTTACGATGTAAGTACTATTTTTAATCTAATTTTGAATATGAATATATTGAAGAAAAGATTGTAGATATTTCCTCCAGATCACACAGCAAGTAAGTGTGGCTGAAATTCAGTCAGTGTGATGACTGGACTTATCTCACACTCATAACAACCATGTTTTAAAGTTTGATTCAGAATATTTAGATAGAGATTTTATTTTATTCATAATTTTCCATAATATGAAATATTTACTTTGAACTTTTCTTTCAAATTGTTCATTTTTTTTTTCTAAAATGTACTTTGGAAATTATTATTGAAGTATGCATTGATGTTTAAAATCAGCAAGATATAGAAAACTTTTTGTTTTTATCATATAAATGTATTAATAAAGTTATATAGTTTACTCATAGACAATGGAAATACTAATAGTGCCTTTTGAGATAAAATTACTAATTCTTGATAATTGTGTTTCGATGTATCTAAAGTGTGTGGATTTTTATTTCGTTATTTTCTTATGAATCGTAATTAGTTGTTTTGTTTTTTTTTTGCAAACATTATGTAATGACTTTAGTTTAATTATATAATTAAAAGTAATAAGCAAAAGTGAAAGCTTTTTGTACCATCTCCATGTTCTTACTCAACTACTCCACTGGAGAAAAAGGGAATACCTAATATCTAAATATATATAACTGAATGAAAAGTTTAATTCTCATTAAGTTTATATTAACTATCTACATTTATTTTTCTTTTCCTTGAAGAAAAAATATTGTCATTATACTTGTTTCTCTTTGTTGTTTTAATGCATTTCTTCACTATGTATTTTTACTAATATCAATAAAATATATGTTCCATATTAACCTCAGCATAAACAAATCTCAGCTTTTTAAAAAACTTGTGACTGAATACATTATCTTCCCCAACAGATTGTTGGTATTGTGTTAACATATATGAGTACCTATTTTCTTTTTCATATAGGAAAGATAGAACATCTTCATAGCTAATTCAATTGCATCTGGGTGGACTGACTAAAAGTTAAATCATTCTGGTTCTTTTTTTATGGTAAACCTATTTAATACAAAGTAGAATTTGCAGTACTCTGTGAACTACAGTTTAGGATTAAGTTCTGGCTCCTGATCTCTAAAAGAGTCTAATATATGTTACATTTTTCAAGGCATAGCAAAATATGAATGATCACTTTATGTGATGCAAGGGCAAAGATTCAGAGGTCAACATTAAATGACCATAACTAAGTTTCAGTCATTCATTCAAAACATAAAATCATAACTTCATATTTGCAAATAGTATTTAGTCTTATTGTTTATAAGTTTGATATTTGGGTAATGACTTCATATATATAATTGTTAGCCTTCGCACACATCCTCCTTCATACTCAAACAGGAAAGACATCTTCAATGCTGTATTTTAACAATAACTTGAATGTATATTATAGGTAATCTAATTTAATATCAGCATGTTTTTGGTTAGACTTGGATTGAATTTTTATATTATATTTTTCTGAAATATACTATGGTGATAAGTATGTTGTTTAAGTAATTAAGGCCTAGTAAATGTTACTAAATTCACTTGATATACTAAATAAATTTTTTAAATAAAGTAAAAATTAAGTAAAAAATGTGTTTTTCTTTTTGCTGCACTTAATATGATATAAACTGGTTTCTTGTATTTTGAAGTATAAATCTATTATAAAAAAGCCTATTTTTCAATGATGTTTATTGCCTTATAAAATTAAGTCAAATATAATACCATATTTAACTGTAAAATAAAATTAGGTGATAAACACTTGTAGACATTTTTCTCATTCATGGTAGTAGTATTTTATTTCGTTGTCACTTTACATAAATACTTAAACTATTTATATCAAGATATAAATTTTGAAAAAACAGTTTGAAACAATTATTGATAAGATCTTTTGATCTTTCTGTAGTGATTATTCATTGATTAAAGAATAAATCATTTAATTTTGTGGTGTTTATAAAGAAAGTCATTGACTCTAAATGTACTATATCCAATTGAAAAAATAAAATAACATCCTAGAAAAACTAGGAATATTATTTTACTTATGATACATTCAGTTACTAATTTAATTGACTTGTTTTAGATAAGTTTAAAATATGTTTACTTTCAGGCTTTTTCATATAATAATTTGTTCTTCAAATTATAGTGAATGAGTAGACCTTATATGCAATGGGCATATTTAAATGGGGCATTAATAGAGTTTATATTATTATGTTTTTCCTTTTTTAAGTATTAGATTACATGGTTTATTATTTTTTTTTAGAGAGATTAAACAAAGGCAGGAATGTGAAAGTTGGGGGAGAATGAGAAGACCTTGATAACTAGATCAGCGAGGAGGCTGAAATGAGTCAATGCAGTTGGAAAAAAAGTCAATTTGAAAGTATTTTTGAGCTCTAGAACTTTTTTTTTTTCTGATAACGGATTAAAGAAGATGAGAAAAATGAAGAAGTTGGGATTCTATTATGAAAACTATACAGATGGTGATATTACTGACCAAGTTTCAAATATAATGAAGACCAAGCGTAAGAATTCTTCATTTTATAAAATATTGATGAGAATATATATTAGTGGATTTGTGGTAATAAGATAGAACTTTAGAACATCTAATAATAGTGTTTTCCTACTGCCATTTCATCACCATCTGGATGAATCTCCTGAATCTGCTTTCTGATTTTTTGGAGTATTTTTTGGCCAAGAGCAATCCATTTTCCCTTTCAGATCACCTTCATTTACATCTGAGAAATTTCCTCTTCTCTATTGGATGTATTTGATGGGCAGTAAATGGCTGCTGTCATTTGATCATGCCTAGATCAAAACAGTACTCCCATACTAAAATCTGAATCTTGACTCTTGAACAGAGGAACAAAATGTTAAAAATCTGGCATTTGGTTTTATGGGTTCTTAGCTGCCTTGATATCTAAAGATTTACTTCACGATCATCTGTCAAATGTATGAGTTACCAGCATTCTTCTAAAATTTGTATTTAAGTTGTAAAAGCCTGTTTCTTTTATTGAAATCAAAAAGATTCTAATTGATACAGCTGATTTTCAAGATCTGTGGCTCAAGATCAGATCCTTACAGGGGTAACAAGTTTAAACTTACCAAAGGAATTCTAGCACTGGACTGTGGACCTCCTGAAAGATGTAGCACTATTGCCCTATTTAGAGAAATGTAGGAGAATTTAAAATTGCCTTAAAACAATTGAATATGTTAAATATTATTTTAAGCTATGGCATATTTTAAACATTCAGAAAAGTACAAAAAATATATAATATTTTACCTCTCTGCAAACGCATTATATAATTATTACAATTTGAATTGTGAGAAGATAATCTGGCCAGGGTTTCTAAACATATTTGAGCAGTGACACTGATGATCTCTGTGCTGCACTACCATTTTAAGCATATTTTTATAAACAAGAAGTCTTCAAAGACTTCATTCTTCATTTCTGTTTACTATGTTTGCATTGTTAGCGTTTCCATTTGATTCTTTCATATAGTGTCCATTTCTCCCTTGATCACCTATCTAATGTTCCATGTTGTTTATATTTTCCTTTAGAGCTTTTAACACTAACTAGAATTATTTAAAATTTTCTCTGAAATAATTCCAGCATCTGTGGCATATATGGATCTGGTTCCATGATTGATTTGTTTCTTAGGATTATATATTTTTCTTGCCCTTTATAGGTCTCATATATTTCTGTTGAAAGTTGGACATCATTTGCAGAACAGTAAGAAATAAAGTATAGAGATCTTATATCTGGAAATTTCTTTCTATTGTATCCCTAGAATAGAGTGTGAGATCATTTAATTTGGAGTTGAGTTAGATTTGAAGTTTGTTGTTTCTATAATTATCCTCAGTGTACCATCAGCTTCAAATTCTTCTAGTCATACCTTGTACTTAGTGTGGGAGATGGTTTGCTAGGTTTTATTTTCTGATGATTGTTTGCCTTTCATCTAAGTTTGTTTATTGTACTATACTTCAGGGAGGATTTGTCTTTTACAAATTACTTCAACCTAACACTTGCTTAAAGAGAGAAAACTTGTGAGGCATTATCTGTTGTTCTAATGAAGACTGTGTGTCAGATAGGCTCTTTATCTTATGGTTTTGGGGTGTGGCCTAGTGATTTTGATTCTATTTGGGCATAGTTCTGAACATAGCATGTATTTCTTTCTTTCCTCCAGAGTATGAGTTTTTTCCTTCTTCTCTTCCACAGATATAATGGGATTTCACTCATGCACTAAGGGCAACGATGTTTGTTACCCCTCATTCCACATATTAAAGTTTTTGTTTTATAGAAGAAATGGGAGAGAAGTTTCCAGATAAGTTTCTTGTTCTTTTTGTAAATGCACTCTCATATTATAAATGTCAAAATGCTTACTTGAATGCTCCTTGTTCACATTTTTACCCAATAATTATTGAACAAAAAGAAAATCAATTTGATAATATTTATGATAAAAATAGTAGACATATTAATCATTGGCTTGGTCTATGCTACTACTGAAGTAATTCACACCTTGTCATTTCTATGAATCAAACTTATAATTCTTAAATTATTTTGGACTTCATTTTCAATAAGAATGCCACAGCATGAACTGAGTATGACTGTCTCTTGAAATTATATATTAACTGTGATTACTATTATTAGTCATAATGACCTCATTATACAGCTGTAATGCCTAAATAGATCTTGTTTTAGATGTGATATAATGATATTTATACTATTTTTAATATGATAAGACTCACCTTACATTTTCAGTACTGATTAAATATTAGGTGGTAGCTTTTATACTTAAATTATTTATCATGTCTTCATGAACTTAATATTTGTCTTAAGAAAAAGAGACATTAAATCAGTCTTTTCTTTGGTATATCTTAAATGTAAAAATGAATTTCATTTACTTCTCACCCATCTTATAAAAATCCATATTCAATATCACTCAAGAATTATTGTATTATTTCTCAAGTTTTGAAGAACACAAACAAAAAGTAATTTGGAATACTACAAATTTTGAAAATGAAAAACATTTGGCAGCAGCATAAGATATAAATTGAAATAATAGGTGGTTTGAACCATGTTTAATGTTGAGAAGCTGCTATACCAGAAGACAGAATTATATGCAAATAGTAACCAGAGTGGTATTGCTTCCTCTAGGAGATATTTTCAATATTTTCTGTCTTTACTTCCCATTGTTGCTTCTCATCCATAGCTATTCTTTCAGGATCTGTTTAATCTTTGATTTTATTCTTCCTTTTACACTATGTTTGTTATTTACACCTTAAAATTTTTTTTCTCCATATTCTGTTCTCTCCACTTTCAACATTTACTGTGTCATCTTTTCCCCCATAATTCTGACAATAATAAATATGGTAGTATTGTAATTGAAAATTAGAATTGCTTCATTCACCATTTCATTAATAAATTAGAGAATTCTAATGTGTACTTTAATTCAAATATGATTCCTTTCCTTACTCATTAACAATGATGGCTTCTTATTTGTGCTATTGTCATAGCTACTGTAAATACTGCTGTTATAATGAGAAAAGTCTCCTTCTTTCACAGTTTGTCTTTGATGGAGACAGTGTGAAATAGCTCCTAGAATGGCACCTTTCAGAACTTTACATCAATTCTGCAACACCATACTGAAAAGTAAAACCTATTCCTTCTGCTTAAATTAGTTCCCTAAGGCTGAGTTATGTTCCTTTGGACCTTATAGTTCTTTGTCTTTGGGAAAGTCTCAACTTGCAGTAACATATTTTACAACAAAATTGAAAAAAAAAATAAGTCAATAAAAATATATTTGGATATAGAGTTCCCATCGGCTTCCTCAATAGTTAGAATATATCTGGTATATACATATATATGGTTTCTTAGAGGCAAATTTGTTAAGCTCAAAAATGCCCTAATTCATCTTGTCAGTAAACTGTTCTTTCCTCTCCCCTGGTTACACTTTCTCTCTAAGCATAGGCTAGTTCAGTGCTTTTCAAATTCTTTACACATTAAGACTTCTCCTTAATATAAAAAATAATAATTTTGAGTGAGATAATATAAAATAATAATTGTTCATTTATATCCCCTGAATAAGATATTACATAACATAACATTATTGTAATACTGTATAACTGTCATATGGTTTATTAATTGCTATGGCACCTAAACATATTTTAAAATAATAGTACACACATGTGTGAGAAATACTTCCATTTTACAGACAATACTCAGTGTATTGTAATGATCTGTAAAACTCCCTTAAGTAATGCTGCAACCATTCATAGATCTGAAATACAAGACTGTTGATGGTATAACAAGTTATTATTAATTAATAATTCTATTTCATGTTTTCTCCTCTGCACAATGGAGAAACTTGTATCTACCCTAAAATTTTCACAAACTATTTTAAGAATCACATGAAATAATACATACACAATAAGAGAAAACTTTTAAAGATTCCAAAAAAGTAACCAAACTTTATATTTTGCATTCATTTTGTAAAATATTTTGTACAGAGTTTGCTTGCACTGTTTGATGTTGATGATGAAAAAAGCATCGTGGAGTAGCCACAGTTTGAAGGTGGAACATTGTTATTTTTGAGATATTCAGAAGCAATAAAGGTTGCTCAATATCTTATTTTCTACTCTTGAAGCTAAGCCAAATGCAAAGATCTTTCTAGAAGTCAATGGGAGTTCTGAACACAAGCCAGAGTAAGATGAGAAAATGAAACAATGAGAAACTGGCCTGAAGTCAAGTGTTTAAAACATGAAAGTAAAACTTTCTGATATGTTCATTTAATGGTAGATAATTATATATTATATTTTAGATGGTTTTCAGAGTGCCTTATTCATTCATTAGTCAGTGTACTTTTTAACCTTTAAATGAAATTACAGTATTGAAGGACTTGTCTTTTGAGTTCAATTAACTTTAGTGTGGATAACCCAGGTATCATAGAGAGAGTTAACCCACTGACTTTCATGGAATTTATACGGGAGAGAAGAGGAGTATTGATAAAGAAAAAAAGTGCATAAGCCACATATCAATTTTCTTTTACTATTCTAAAATATTTTCTCTGATAAACATTAGGAGAAATTTTATCTTTCTTATTGTCAAAAATCCCCTTTTCTAGCCTTATTTTTGCCTTTAAAACCTTGAACTCCTTATGAGAAAAGGACCTAAAGTCTACAGCACTGAACCTTAATTTCAACAACAGGTTTGGTGTCTGATATTACTGTTAGGTGGAGATAATACGAAGAAGTATACTGATCTCAATTTTCAACCGTATTTGTATTATAGAGCTATTTCAAGCTATTTCACACCTGCTATACCCATTTTTCAGGAAGGAATCGTATATAAAATTAAGTTCTCACTTCCCAACTTCTAATTGGTTTCCAGTATGAGAGTCATTCTATCATTATCTATGAGCTGCAGGAGTAAAGACCCTGTGACTTTGCCTTGTCTGTGAATCCCAGGAGCATGTAAGATGTCATCTACTTTCCCTGAATAGCATTTAGGCATGGTACAAAGAGCTGAAGAAGTATGGCACACTCTGGAATAAAAATCAGGATTAAAAAGAATCATATGGAAAATTAAATAAGAGATAGGGAAGATTTTTAATATATCATAAAAGGGGAAAAAGAAGAAACATTCTTGAAAAATATTTTTTTAAAAACTATGTAAGATAGAAAGTATTTCTTTTTATTTTGTAATGGATGGGAAATGCATCCATTGGAAGGAGATATCCAAGCTACGATTAGGAATACTTCAATGTGAATAACTCAATCTTTATTTTAAATACTTCAATGCAAATAACCCAATCTTGATTTATCAGTAATGTAGATATAAAGTTTAAATTCCATATTCATTATTAGTAAATCAAATAAGTGAAAAGAAAAATAATTCTTAAGTTTCAATTGATATTTTTCTTCTACTGATAACATATACTCACCACTGAGAATTTGAAACAAAAAATGGATGAGACCAAAGTAGAAAGCAATGTTTTTCCATAGTTATTTTACCTAAAGAGAACCATAGTTAACATTTTGGTGTATTATCCTCTGGTATTTCTAAGTATATATATTTTTTCATAGTTGATTATGTACTGTATGCACACATTTCTATCTTGCTCTTTGCAATTAATACATTTCAATGGGTTTTAATAAAATTGTCCAATTATCTTAAGAATATTTGGTACATTTTTATTGGTACTAGGTGTCCATAACACATTTATACTTATAGGATACTTTTAATTTAAAATAGTTTATTTAGATTTTATTTTATTTTATATTAACAACAACCCTTTGAAATAGATAAAGCAAGAATTATCATCTCCATATTTTTCAGAATTGAGACCTAGGGAATCTGACTATCATGATGGCTGAATCTAGGTTTCCTAAATCTTTGGTGTGTGCTTTTTCCATCAACATTATAAGATACTTTGCTGTTACTTTACTTATTAGAGCTCTCTGGATGGGATCCAAAAGAAACATACTTCATATTAAAAAATATAATGCCAGGGGTTCAAACATGGATTCACACTTTTGAATGAAAACAATATAATGAAAAAAGAAAGGATTCTGGCTTAACATATGATCATTTGTTTCCAAAGTCTATAAATCCTGAGTGTATTTTGGTCTATTTTGAAAACACTAATCAAATACTAATAAAATGTTTTGAACAATAGAAACCAGAAAAAGTTATTGACAGTTTTTCATTATTGACATCTTTCCAAGCAATTTTCTCTCCTTGCAGAACACAGGAGGCAGTTCTACTCTTTAGTAACTAGCTAATGTTTTAAACATATATCTCAACCTTTTTCTTAACCCAAATGAAAATGAAATAACTGTGAGTTTGAAAAAGGGACAGAGTGTTGAAGAGCTAATTAAACTTTGGATGGAAAGCTCATAAAACTGTTGTTTCAAAGAAATTAAGCAGATTATCCACATTTAGCATACATTTTCATATTAAAAAAAAAACTCTTTAAAGGATCATACCATCTGTTATGATGCCATAGATGCAGTTGATATGAACTCTAGAGCTGAAAATAGTTGGAATTTATGTAATACAGTTTTATGTTATTTTAAAATAATTAGTTGATAAAATAATTACAATGTGCTAAAATTATCTATAATCTTTATTTTTCAAAAAATTCTTAGTGATTTGATTGTTAAGACAGTTAAGAAGTTAAATTTATTACTGCTTTGTTACTATCAATGACAGTATGTCTCACTTGTAAATTACAGAAATACAAGAGTTTTAACAAAGAGTGTCATTGAGAAATGACAATTATTGAAGAACAAAGGGAACACTTAGTATCACGATACTGGGAAAAATATACCATTTTTAAAGTTTAGTAAATTACACAGGATTATGTCTCTTTCATATCAGTATTCCAATATCTCGTACATGTTTGGCTTTCAATAATTATTTGTTGATTGAATGAATGAATGTATGTATTGATCCATTAATTCTGCATTTCAAGAATTTTTGGAATTCTAAATTGATAGTATTTGCTACTCCTTTCAACTTTCATCTGGCACTTCTTTTTTTCTTTTTCTTATCTATGTGTGTGTGTGTGTGTGTGTGTGTGTGTGTGTGTGTGTGTTTTCAGGAAAGAGGCACATGTTAGAGAATAACCAGTAACCTACATGAATTAGATAAATTCTTTTAGTTAAGGAAATGAAAGAGGACGTTGGAGTAAGAAAGAGAATAAATGTGGTACAGTAGGGGAACTAACTGCTGTGAAAGCATGTAAAAACAAATTGCTAAACTAATCCACTGCTCATGTTTGTATTATTCTATTTTTCAAAATTTGTGTAGTTTACTGAAATTAATCTATGGTTTTAACCATTAACACAACTCAGAGTATATTGATTTTTCCTTAAAAAAAATCTATCGTTTTTGTAGTAGGAATCTATATATCTAAATAGAATTTATGAAGTATGGAATGCCAAAGATTGCTTTAAGATTTTACTAAAACTATGGGTCCAATGAATAGTGTTGAGAGAAAAATATATATATATTGTTTATTCTTTGCATCCTATTGACTTTTTGGTTTTTTGGTGGTAACACTACTACTGTTTCAAACAAGCAAGCAAACCCACTGGCCATAAAAGACCAAGTGAAAATTCAATCATCCTATCCATAATGTCCTTTAATACAATATTTCTTGAAGAAACATCTGATATATGAATGTCATCTATCATGTTTTATTAACCTTGCTAACTTCATTAGCTTTCTTAGTAATAATGTTTCTCAGACTCGTTCTATATGGAGCAGTGTATGGAAACATCATGCCAAAGTTGCTTATCACATTGGGGACTGGAAAGAGCAGACCAAAATATGTGATTCTATATAGTCAGTGAAAATGTGATCTGTTTTATTGAAGAATGACACCTCATAGATTGTTCTGTTTCTCTGTCTGATATGGATGTAGGCATCCTATTATTTAAAATTTCTGTATTTATTGTATAATATGTATCATGATTAGTTTAGTAAAATTCTAAGGAATTCTTAGCCATGATTTTGAGATAACCCAAGAGTAATCTATTGCCACATTTTATACTGTACAGCTATAGAAGCTAATATAATTTTTGAGTATTTAATAATAAAATGTGAGATATGGGATTAAGGAGAGAAATAAAGAGCTGTTCAAGAGAAAATGAGGTAATGTTTTTCTAACCATGGAGTCCTGAGTTACCCCAAATTCTAAGAATTAGTGCTTTTATTTTTTATTCTGGATATTTTTATGCATCCATAAAATTTGGAACTAATTAAAGGGGAAATAAGGTTTTCCAGAAAGACAGTCTGCCTTTGTTCAAACTTTAGTTCTACCACCAATTAGTGGTGGGACCTTAGGCAAGTTACTTATTTACTCTGTGCCTCATCTGCACATGGATAAAGTGAGAGAAATTATACTATTTATCTCTGGTTTTTCTGTGAATAATAAATGAGATAATCTATATGAAGAAACTAATACAATGTCTTGCCCTGAATAATAGCCACTATTGTTGAAGGGGAAGGGAGGCATAATTGTAGAATTTATTAGAGAATATCTGATGCAGAATAACACTGACATCTTATCTGAAGATCAGTGCTATTATGGTCATATTTCTGCAAGACCAATGATGTACCATAAAAAGTAAAAGCGGTAACTAATGTAAAAAAAAAAATGCATCATCAATTACTTTCTCTTTTTACTCATAAACTTCAATCAAAACCCGCATCTCTATATCTACTGTGAGTATATCTGGATATCAGCACCATTAGTGATTACAGAGTTTTCACAAGTAGCCTAATATAACTCTTAAAGACACATTATTTTAACTTATACTTGAGTTTTGGAGAGTATTGCAGTCAGAGAAATAAATTATATTTTAGCCTTTGCTTGATTGTCTTTTACCTTGTGTGTGTGTGTGTGTGTGTGAGAGAGAGAGAGAGAGAGGAGGAGAGAGAGAGAGAGAGAGAGAGAGAGAGAGAGAGAGAGAGAGAGAGAATGCCTAAACTACAACCGTTATTTTATTGTAATTCAATAGATTAAGTAAAAAGAAGTCTAGATCCCTTCTGTGGCTTTGAAATTGATCCAGTCACTGGGATCAATTGATCCAGTCAATTATCTTCAAGAAAATTGGACTCAAGTGAGGGAGGCTTACAGGTAAACATATTATTAAAGAATATTGTGAAACATCATCTCACTTTATTTTCTGATAATCTGAGAATATTTATTATTTTTTAAATGTCTAAATGTTTTACTAGAAACATTTAAGATGCCCTAATCAAAAGAGTGCTCATTTCTCTAGTTATCAAAATGAATGGCTGGTCATATATAAATTTGACAAACAGTGAGTGTTTTCTATGTGCAAAGCACTGTGTTAAGCACAATCCTTTCCTTTCAGAAGTTGAGTTTGTTGAGGATATAGATTTAAAAAAATATGACATCTTCTTTGTTATAAAGCAAAACAATTTAAATGTGCTATGAGAGTAGATGGAAGGAACTGTTTCTTTTTTAGTGGTAGATTGGATTATGCTTCTTAAGATAGATGAGATTTTTTAACTGTGCCTTTAAGGAAGAATAGGAGTTCAATTTCTCAGGAGGAGAACAGATAGGAGAAGCGGGGACTGTTGTAAACAGAACAGCAGAAATAAATGGCCAGAGGTGTAAGTAAAGAGTGAGCTAAAAAGTATAGCATATTATACCACTTTGTACGCAGTGGGATGACTAACATAAAAAATTAAAGGACAGACAATAAAAATACTGATGAGTTTGTGGAGAAATTGGAACCATCATATATTTCTAGTGGAATTGTAAAATGCCGTAGCCACTTTAGAAACAGTTGAGGATTCCTCAAATGTTAATTATAGAGTTATCATACCCTCAATTTTAGTTCTAGGTATACGTTCCAAAGAATGTGAAAACAAATGTCCATACAAAAACCTATACATGAGTGTTTATGGCAACATTATTCATAACAGTTAAAAACTGGAAAGAACCCAGATGTTCATCAGCAAGTAAATGAATGGAGTATTATTTGGCCATAATAAAAGGCATTTAGTATTCACACATGCTATAGCATGAGTGAATCTTGAGAATTACATTAAGTGAAAGAAGCCTGACATAGAAGACCATATCTTGTATGATTCCATTTATATAAAAATGTCCAGAAAAGCAAATCCAGGAAAAAGAAAAAAAAGTATTAGGTAGCTAGTCAGACATGAGCGATAGGGAGAACAAAGGAATAAGGGCCCAGACTAAAGACCACCCAAAGAACACCCCAATGGTACTAGAATTCTGAGTACACACATGTGCCCTAGGCAGAGTTAATATAGCAGCAAGTGTCAATCAAAACACCCTCACTTGCCAATCACTTAGGAATCCCTTTGGAACCACCCATCACAGCCTAGATATTATGCAGACATTTCTATTTCTAGATCCTTTTTTTGTTGTTGATTATTGTGGTTACAGCACTCTGTTTCAGCTCTTCACTGAAACCATGTGCCTCTTTGGGGCAATTTTTGTCTTTCTAAAATATGCTTTTAATAAATCTTTTCTAATTCTCACTGACCTGTGATTCTTCACTGTGTCAATGAGGAAGAACCAAGGGAAAATGCTAACTGCATGTCTGCACCGCCATTATCCCTCTCTTTCTCCCTTGCCTTTGGAGTGACACTGAACTCCTATCAGCCCCAACGGTGACAGTGTCAATAGTTACTAAACTTGTGGAGGGCTTGTGATGAGGAATGACTGCCAAAGAGTATGAGATTTCTTTGCCAGAGCGGTGACATGTTCGAAAATCAGATCATTGTGATAGTTACACAAATTCGTGGATATATTAAAAGCCACTGAACTGTACACTTTAAAAGGGTTAGTTTTATAGTATTCAAATTCTATCTCAATAAAACTACATAAAAATATAACAGACTGATATTGCAGTAAGAAGGCTGTAGTCTATATTTTAATATACATTTCTAAAGTAGGTTAAAGCTAATTTGTGAAAATTCTGTGCAGGAATCCCTGATTTACTTCTGTATCCAGTAAGAATTGTAGATTTTAGGATCATGGTGCTAATACTAATATTTAACATTTTTTGAGTACTTAAAAATTTCCAGGATCTGATATAAGTGTCTTATATGAACTATTAATCCCCTTAACAGTCCTATAAGGCTACATTATTATTTTCCCAATTCACAGAGGTGGGAATTGAATCATAGATGAATTGAATCATCTATGGTAGTATGTGAGGACACCAAGATCTGAACTCTCAATCTATTTTCTATACTACAATGGCTTTTGACATTATTAGAGTAGAATTTCATGACTAACCCTCTTGTTAGAGTGTTTAAGGTGAACTCATGGAAGAGAAGACTAGAGAATAGATGGCTATTGCCATAGTCCATAGGAAAAGATATAAATGACCTATGGCAATAGTGGTGGAAATTTTCAATAAGAACAGTTGAATTTGGATCCAATCTTTAGGTGAGGCAAAAGCATTTATCCAAAATAAAAATACTATTTATCAAAGTAGATTTCACTTGAAATGCAAAAATAAGTTAGAGTGACCAAATAACTTAAATGTGTAGAGTCAAAGTTTTTAGGCCATGATAAACTTAGACAAACTATTAGTGGCTAACTGTTAAAGAAGATGATTTTACCATTAAATATTCATAGGTAAAAGAGTGATCCTATTTTGTATGCTGAACGATTATAACGCTCTTACTAATTACAGATCTACCTATTTTTATTCCTCCCTATCCTCTGTAGGTAGTTTTAAATGCTTTTCTTAGTAGGGTGGAAAACTCATAAGCTTTAAACTATGGCTTTGTAATGACACAAATGTTTCCTCATTCTTTAAAATGCTTTGGAGAACTCTTAAACTTATATCACTGCCTTTTTGAAAACCAACCTGGTGCTAATTCTGTAATTCTTACTGTGCTATTTCATACTTCAGCTTTCTGTGTTATTGCCCTTAAATAAACACCCTCATATAAGTACCAAATCAAGTTAGATTATGAAGAGACTAACTTTTTTTCTAAAGCATAGAGATATAAGATACCAGGAAGCTTCTCATATTTTAGGTATGTGTCCTAGTTTTCAACCTGAGAAGCTTGTATCCATATCAAAGAATCTTCTGAGTAAGGACTCAACAGCAGCAGATAAAATAGCTAGATAACAACAGCAACAAAACAATTAAAACTTGAGTATTTAAAAGTAGAAGAAAAATAAGAAGGGTTAATCAAAAATAAGTAACAGTTTTCTTGTCAATAAGGTAAAATTATTAACAGTGTCTTATTAATAGGTGAAAAAAAAAATTAAAGCACAACATTGAGCAGATTTTTCAGTCTTACTTGCCAGCTTTACTTATGACCAAATAGCAGGCCAGAAATGCATGAAGAGATTTTCTTCTCTATGATGATCTAGTAATTTGAATTCAACATTATCACTACACATGGGACTTAGATAAAATTGAACAGTTATGTTGTCTGCAGCCTTTGCTATATCCCCCCAAAAATCTGTCTTACAAGATAATTGAGGTGCTTTTTCCTACTACTGTTAGGTAGTTAGGTAGACATGAGAGACTGAGGAATGAAGGTCCCACTCAAAGACCTCCTTTAAGATCTCCCTGAAACATCCATTTCATGGTTGGAAATTACCCCTACATCCTGAGGCACAGAGTAAAAAACCATTAAATAGCCGCTGGTTTGGTCCAGCCACAAGCACCTGTGCAGTTATTACCACACTAACCTTCCCATAATCTTAGCCTCATTATGCCACCATTATAATATCATAGATGGACCCAGAAGTTCATAATTCTAATATAACAGACTGAATTCCAGGTAACCACATGCACAGTAGACAAAGGATTATATAACAGCCAAATGTCCATCAAAATGACCTCATATACCAACCATCTAGCACACTTCTGTAAGCATATATCCAGAAGTCGATATAAGACTCAAACCCTGAGTTCCACGAGGTTGCAGCCTTCTTTGGCTAGGTAGTTTCTTTCTTTATTGAAACATGCTTTTAATAAATCTTACTTTTCCTAAATCTCACTGATCTGTAATTCTTTACTGAGTTGGCAGAAAAAATCGAGGATCTGTCAATGCCACTGGGGCAACGACAGATTTTAGCTCACCCAGACGGTAACACTTCCAACAGTATTCTGGCAGTTTAGATTATAACAATTCATCCATTCAAAAATATTAAGTATGAATTTTATGATGGCACTGTGATAAACAGTGGTCACGCAGAGTTTAAATGTGTAGTGTCTGTCTTCTGATGCAACACTTAATAAGAGAGATGGTCTAGTGAATATTTACATAACATCATAAGAACAATAATGAAGGTACATATGAACACATTAAAAAAAAACACTTAACTCTATCTGAGGAATGAGTTGAGCTAAAAAGATCAAAGGCTTCCAGATTATGATGACATTGAGGTAAATATTCAGAGTTATCCAGTAGTTAAAAAGTTTGTTTGAGAAAGAGTAGGATAAGAGGAAGTATCCATTTATAGAACCCTTTCTTATCTGTGCAGAAATAAAAAAACATGAAAGCTTGAAAATCATGAATAATTTATACAATACAATGGCATAGCTTCATAAGTCACTCATTTATTAATTTTACATTAGGTACACAGAATAGAGAATTATGTGACAGTTTTAAAAATGAAAATAGTCTTTAATTCTTTAACAGTTGCCATATTTTATTTTAAAAATCAGTTCTTAAAATCATTGAAGTTGATATGTGAAAAGACTAGTATTGTTAATTTTAGAAGAGAATATATTTGAATACTCACATTCAATAAATAAAGAACATTTTTGGAGATAAAGTTTATACGCAACTTGATTTCAGTTTTGGTTTCATTTCTGTTCTGACCCTTTGACTCTGATGTGGTTCAGCATGGGTACTGTGTCTTTCTTCTCCTCGGTTATGCTCCTGTTTTCATCATCCTGAAGGACTCAGGCATCTGTGCTTCAGAAATGAATGATTCTGTTTCAACTCTCACTTCAACTGGAAAATGACTTTTTTCTTTAAAAGGTCTTAAAAAACCTATCCTTCATCAAAGCAGACCAAAAATGCTGATAAAGCAGACAAAAGCCAAAAAAATGCCCTGATACAGACACTTGGATTATAAGGATAGAGTATTGTTTCATTATGCAGTCAACTCTGAGATTAACAAAATAGTACTTTGAGCAAAGCATGTGCAAAGATTGAGACTTATTCATAGGACTTCAGAAAATAGCATCTTACTAGAGTCCAAGTCACATAAAACTTCTAGCACAGGTACCAAACTGAATGAAAGCTAGTCTCTTAACCATAAACAACTAATACTAGGTTTTATAAGCATAATATACTGATTGCAATATTTATTTTAAATGAGACTTATTTGACTCTAAGTGTGCTATTTGTTATGATATCCCTGAAGTACAAACTTAGTAAAGAAAATTTTCATTGTCTTAGATATTTTTTGGATAGAAAAATCTTAAAAAAAAAAAGGAGGGTAATAAGTACAGAGTTATAATATTTAAATGTTGAAGAGATGTTTTATATATAAACTCTCTCTTGTGTTCTCATTCTATTTTTGTCCCTGATAGTGATTTGATCATTAGGTCAGTTCCATTTTGTTAGTGAGAAAATAAAGACACTAAGAATCACTTATTTAATATCTATAAAATCATCTGGCTATATAATTACATACTTAAAGTAAAAAAAAAATAAAATAAAATTATCAACAAATATTAAAGCCATCCCCAAATTAATAGAAAATGAACTATTCATATTTAAAAATATGATCAATAAACAAATAATTGCCTTTGGTTATTCAGCTTTTATGGCCAGAGGTTTAATACTAGTATTCCCTTTTTTCTCTCAGAACATTCTCTAAGGTGGTCTTTGTTCCTTTTTCATTATAGAGTTGTGTATTTACAGAATCTCTACAGGAATATGTCATAAACATGCATGATATCAAGGCATTCGAATTTTGCATCTAGGATTAAAATAAGCAAAACATGAGATAGACTTGTGAAAGAAACAAAAATACTTCTTTCCTTTTTGCTCTTGTTTTTTCTCCCTTCTAAATATTTGCAGGAGGCTAGGATGGGAGAAATGGTCAAGTCTAATGGTCAAAAATGGAGAAAACTGCAAATTCAGAGAAAGGAACTAGACCTAGATTTTACCAATTATTTAACTATTATCATCTACTACCTGTAACTAAAATAGCAAACATTAAGTGTTTATTTTTAAAATGAATGATACATAGCCTCGTGTAGGCTGACCAAGCTTTCCTCACACTCTTTGGTTAATGGAACATTTAGAGTATTGTTATTCGGGCTTTAAATTCTCCTTCAAATCTAAAGACATGATGCATGTGTGTTAATTAATTTAAAAATCTCTTGGATTTTTAGGTTTCTTTTATTTAGAAAAATTAATTAGCATTAATTTCTAGTTGATATAGTATTTCCAAGTACTCTGTGATATTAAATAGCTGTTTCTTGTCTTACAGAGTATTTTAAATGTCACAAAATAACAATGATAACAAAAGTCAATGTAATATTATTTTTTAGTAAAAACCTAACTGAATTATTTCATTAATTTCTGATGTGAGAGAGATCTTTGAGAGGAGACTAAAGATGTCTTTATCTCAAGAGTTTATTGCTCTTACCTTTTTGTTTCTTGGTTTCATAGTCTCTATTCCTAATATGTAAGTCCAAAATACCTGCTTAACTTCATAAATAAAAAATAGGACATTAGACATTCTTTTAGTGAGTTATTAGAATAAAATTTATATTTTAGAAAGTAAAATAAAAGAGTAATTTAAATGTTTTGGTGGAACAATTACTCATACTAATCCAAGTACAGCAGTAATACTGTCTCCCTCAATGTATAATAAGGTGGCTGTCTGATCTGTAGTGCGTCTGGATGACTCAATAATAAATTGACCAGGAGGTCAAGACTCAATAACAATGATAAGCCAAGCTCTCCAGGGAAGATACAAGAAAGAGAAATCCATAAAAGGGAGGACTAATAATAGAAATGGTAGGATGCTCAAAATGTGTTCATCTCCATGTATTTCTTCAGTCTCTCATTAAACACTTACTGTTATTAGGTAATTTTGTATTCATCTATAGGAGTCACAATTTGTCTTACATAGAAAAGTAATGGATTCTGTTGTAATTCCATCACCATATTTACTCTCCTCCAGTAAATGTTCTTTTGTCTATATTACTCTAACTGAAGCTCAAAATCAAATTACGTTGTAGAAAGTTAAGAATGGATGAACTTCAAATTAAAAATAAGTGCATGAAGTACTGAGGAACTGTTGATTTTCTAAACATCAGGATAATATACTAATTACATTATGCATTCTTATGAATACAATTATTATTTACTACTTTTAGTTCTTATTTTTACTTGTGTAAATTTAAAAAATGTACTTGACTAAGAATGTTATGAATTCACTGGTAATACTGTCTGAAGCAAGGAAGTTGGTGATATCAGTCAGAAATGGAAAAACCAAATACAAAGTAACACTAAGAAAATTTCTATTTTATATTTAAAAGTGTAGTTCAAATAATTGCAATAATGTGAAATTCTCAATATTTTTCTCTTCTATGGATGAAGAACTTTAGAGAGTAAAATCAATTTATTGATTTGTGTTAGTTTATTAATAAACATTTTTGTTTCATGAAATTTGTATTTTATGTAGCTATTCTCTACTTTGCTTTTAGATCAAACTATTGTTGTTTGAGCATTAATCACATTGTTTAATAATTAATTATTCTACATTTCAAATGTCTTTAGTATCCAAACAGCCTTTAGTAACCTTCTGACAGTAATTTAACCTCTTTAAGCTTCATTTTCTTTATCTGAAGTGGAATTGAAATCTTACAAATCTACAGTAAAGATTAGAGACAATGTACGTACATCATTTAGCCTACTGCTTGCCATGTAGTGACCTGTACAATAAATATGTAAATTAAATACTGTCGTTTAAATAAACTTATTTATATTATACTTTGTCTTTAAGGAAAACTAAAATAATATTATTTTTTGAAGACTATAAAGAGAAGTTAGAGAATAAGATGTTTTGTTCATCTATCAGAAAGTTTTATTTTTCTAGCCAAAAATGTTAAGAACGGCATAGTGGTAAGCAAAAAAAAGGAAAAAAATCTTTGCATAAAAGATGAACTAATAGACTTTGGTTTAGCTTACTTTTTAAATTATTTATTATTTATTTTATGTTTGTTTGTTTAAGTAAGATAAATGACTCCTCTATCTGCCCTCATTTATCCAGTGACATCTTTGATCAACAGCAGATATTTCTGAGATAATATATAAAAGTGAGGCCTTTGTATGTTAGGTATTGGAAATAGAAAAGCTAAAATATAAGGATAGGTATGAAAAAGGCTTCCCATTAGCAGAAAGTAGTAAACAGTAGTCACTCGATAACATGGAACATGATTGATTTATTAGTAGCCCTATGATTTACCAATGTTGTTTTATGACAAAGCATTGTTATTTTTGCTGTTTCACATTTCTTCTTTTTTGAGCATGGCACATTCAAAAACACACAGAAGGGAAAAATGCTGTATTTCATGGTAATGTGTATTATTTTATTAGGGATGCCATCATGTAGCACAATTAAATATGGCACACCTAAGGGTCTGACTGATAAATCCAGAATAACCACAGTTTCTGAAGCAGAGGAATCTCCAAGAGACATAGCAAAAAGTAATAGCAGTTATTTCCCACTTTATATGAACACAACATCCATCACCAAGGAGAGGGAACAGCAACTGAGCCCTTTTTAATGAACTGTCTCAGGGAAAAATGTCTGATCCATAGTTACATAGTAAAAAAGCTATAACAAAACATTCTGGGTTTTATCTGTGCTCACATCACAAGATAATGTCATTAGAATATGGCTTTAAGACTAGTTAATATCACTGTCTCCCAAACAAACAGACAAAAACTGAATTTGAGAATAAAAAAGAACACGAGATACTTTTTACAATTATGTTTTAAAGTTATTTCATAGTAGCTCTAATGGCATAAAATTTTTTTGAAGCAAAATAAAATTAAAAAAAAATAGAGCATATAACAAAGATCCAAATGCCTAGAGAAAACAAAAGAAGAAAAATATAATAAAGTTATTATATTCAGTAGTTTTACCAGTTTGCACGGGTTTCCATATAGTTTTATGTATAATGATATTAACAGATACTTGACATATCAATGGTGCATTCAGTATTTCCACAGAGCAATATGGAGTCATAAAGATATATAACACTAATTTTCTTGCATCTGTTTTCTTTTCAAAGTACTATTCCAAATTATATGCTTTATCCTTTGCAAGAGTACTCTCATTAGGTTGGAGTTCATGTTTCCAAACGGTTTTGATAAATCTGCTTACTCTATGTGCTAAAATATTCATATCGTTGTGTTTATACTTCTTGCTCTTTACTTAAATAAAAAGTAACTTTGGTTTTCCATTTCAATTGTATCTTTTCTTTCACTTTCAGTACCTTGATATTGTTTTTAAAAAGTGAAATAATTTTTCTTAAACATTTGACTAAATCACATAAATCTACTTGGAATGAATTTCCACTACATTTCCTTCGTGAAACATGTATCTTTAACATTCTTTGTATTTCTAGGAAATTGAAGAATTTTGCAAATAAAGAAAATAGTTGATCAATAAATAGGGAATTTAGAAAAAATAAAATTATGTTAAGTAGTAACTCTTAGACCACATATTAACATTTTAAACATTTGGTTTATATTGGTTTTATTAAAAACAAAAGCTTTCCTTAGAAATTTGTTATCTAGATATCCAATGCATAACACATTATCATGAGAGATTAATGGGACATTTCAATTAAAATCTATTTAAGCTTATTAGTTGCTGTACGATGTTAATGTAGCAATATTAGCTATTGTAGTAGTCAACTTTCAAGCTAATAACAAAACATTAAGGTTATAATTACCTTCCTTTTAGATTTTAGATCTTACCCAATTATCTTCCATTTGCTTTTTTTCTTTGTGGATTGAAGAATTGTACTGAGAAAGTTAGCAAATTCTAATGCTTACCATTTTTTGTTTCTTCCAATTTCTCTGATGTTTGTATCCTTAAATTATTTTTTCTCACAATATTCAGCTTTATTCCCACCTCGTATCTCATATCACAAATATCTTCTTGTCCCTCACTATCTTTGCAGCTCCTCTCCTATCCTCTTTGATTTATACGAGCTGTGTTCCTCAGGTTGCTCCCTCTCTGTTGTCATTCTTGATATCCTTCCCTCCACTCTAAGAGTCAGGATATGGTTTCTGTTGGACTTTATTTGCTGATGCTCAGCAGCACTGTTTTGCAAATATTTTACCTTCAGCCTTTAAAATAAATTCTCCAGGCCTGAAAAAGCAATCCGTATGCCTAAGTCGCCATTTAAAATCAGAGTATGTTGAGAAATCTACCAAGTGGACTTGAGAAATAACACAAATTCTGCCTTTAGTTCAGTAACTCCTAATTCTTTATTGTTCAATAAGATAAATGATAGCTGCATGCGGGTACTGAGAACTTGAAATGAAAAATGAGATTAAATGAAAACATAAAATCTAAATACAGTTGAACTATACACAATAAAAATTAGTTTGTGAAATGAGAAGTGCTGGAATTCACGCTGAATTTTACAGATTTGGTATAAAAAAAAGAATGTGAAATATCTCATTAGTAACTTTTTTTAAAATGACTATGTTTGAATAGCTATATTTTATATATTGGATAGAAAAAACAATATTATTAAAATTTTCACCTTTTTCATTTTGCCTTTTTAAATGTGGTGACTGGGATATTTATAATTATTTATGTGCCTCACATTGTATTTCTATTAGAAAGTGCTCTCCTGGTGAAATACAGTTCAGGCCTTGTTTTTAAATTAAAAAAAAATATTAGAATGACAATTTAATGCTAATACTTTTCACAAACTAAATATTTGGAACAATGAGAGTATTTAATAACAATCACAGAATATTTCCAGTGTCATATATCCTTTACATTTTTATAGTTAAATCTAAATCTTACAAGCCATTTTGCTAACACAGAAACTTTTCCTAATATAGAAAAAAAAAATTTTCTCAGTGAAGCTGTCATCATTGGGGCAGATCAGAGCTCAGTGTCTCCCCAAAGATAGGGGAGAGGGAGAGGGAAAATGACAGAACAGATGTGTAGTTAGCATTTTTCCTCCATTCTTTCTCAAATGATACAGATCATTGAGATTTAATAGTTTTATTAAAAATATATTTTAAAAAGACAAAGTATGCCCCAAGGAGGCACATGGTCCCAGTGCTGTAACCAACACAAAGGGGTCAGCATGGCTACAAAAGGGCAAAAAGGCCACAAAATGCCACCAAAAAAGAGAGATAACCCAGAAGGGCAAAAAGGGCAAAAAGGACAAAATGGGGATCCCAGAAGGGCAAAAAGGGGTAGAGCCCAGAAAGTCAAAAGTGGCAAAAAGGGAAGCCCAGAAGATCAAAAAGGGGCACACAGAAAGGCAAAAGGGAAGGGAGCCCAGAAGGGCAAAACTTCCAGAAGTGGGAATGTCTGCCTTATATTTGGGCTGTGATGGGTGGTTTCAAAGGCATTCTTAGCTGATTGGCAAGTGAGGTTATTTTGATTGACAACTGACTGTTATATAACTCTGCCTAGTGTGTATATGTGTACCTAGAATTACTACCTTTGGGGTGTTCTTTGGGTAGTCTTTAGGCTGGGCCCTATTCCTTTGTTCCCCCTTGTTTCTCATGTCTGACTAGCTACCTAACAAAGGCATAACCTTAGTTAAGAATACTGATGTGGAAATACTAAGTATAAAAATATACGGAATATATGATACTGAAAATACTCTTATTGAAATTAAATTTTTCCATCGTTCCAAATATTTAGTTTATGGGAAATTGGTAATGGGAATTTAGAATATATTTCTACTTTGAATTGAGCCCCTGTACCCTTATCTCATTACTGCTTGAAATGACAAATATATGAGATCTTTGACATCAAACGAAATACTTTATTTTTTTACTATTAATATTTATTATAAAATACAATTTCATAGCTTCAAACCATTCTTGTTCTTCTAAAATGTCTTATACATATGAAGAATATGAATAAGTATGTCATTCTAGATAGGAGGAGCTAATATGTAAGCCAAATTTTAAGGCAACAGGTATAACTTACCTGTCGGTGACTGATTGTTAAATTAGTAAGAACAAGAAAACTTATACCCAAATAGAGAATAGGAAGAAAATTTATCCAAGGAAATGGAAAACTAAATACAGCCATAATAATAACTCCTCGAATACCATGGATTTCAGTTCGAGTTAAAAGTTTATTCTCTTTTCCACTGAGCTTGTAAGAGTTATGATCATGCTGTTATCGTAGTTTTAGAGTGAAACTGAGACGTACATGTCTACAGATTTAGATTTAAGAAATAAATACAGTCTTAGTCAGCTTGGGCTTCCATAATAAAGTACTGTACACCAAGTGGCTTAAACAACAGAAATGTCTTGATTATTTCATTCAGCAAATACTATCAGAGTAGCTTTCCCACTTGCTAAGTGTCTGGAAGCCATCAACATTGCATACCTTAGCACCTGCCTCACATTAATTTAAACAGTTCAGAAACTCTGAAAAGAGTTCAGCAATTTTTTATAGAGCTTTAAGTGTAAAATGTACCTGACCCTATTCTTCAAGGAGAAAACTTAATGCTAGAGTAGCAAGACCAGGGGCTCTTTCTGAAATTGTTTTTGCCTGTGGACTAAATCTCTTCATTCTAGACAATTTACTAAATCAGAAGTTTTCCTTAAAGCCATACATTCTTCAATGCTCGTACTGTTCTACCTTTTCCCCCCATTGTGTTCCATTCCCCCAGGCAAAATATATTGATAATGCTGACAATAGTTCTTGCTGGCCATCTCTAAGGCATGTCCATGTTTTTTATACCATACCCAAATAAGCATTGACATTTAATGATTTATTTTTTCAGTTGACCAGAGACACACACTTGAGTACAGTATTCTTGTTACCAAGCAAAAGGGTTTCATCTTCCTGTGCACGTCTAAATCAGTCTGATACCTACTGGTTTAGCAGTAGAGAAAGTAAGGATTTATTTTAGAGAGTTGTAAGTCCTGGAGACACAGGTGAGCTATTTCTCAAAGGCCTGGCTCTCTGGATGTCTTGGAAAAAATCAGTGGTCATGGAAACCAAGGGAGTCAGAGTTGTGGGTGCTAGTGACTGGATGATTGGAGGGGGATGAAATGATTGATAATTGTGTCGGGTTCTGGAATCAGCCTTGGCGCCATTCCATTAGGTCCTGTGGCCTGGTGGGGTTGTTCTGCTTCAGTGGGCCTTGGGCTGAAACACATCCTCATGAGGCTCAGTTAACCTTATGTCTTAAGGCTTAATGATTAAAGGAGCAGCATACAGAAGTGGAAGGATAAAGGTGGAAAAAGCAAGTGAGTCACAATGCCCTGGGCAAAACCAGCTTGAATCAGAGAAAAAAAAAAAAAAAACTATATTAAACTATATTAAAGAAATGACTTTTGTGTCCAGTTACATGCTCAGCCTTGCAGAAAAGATTAAAAGCTAGGAAACAATGATAACTTTTATTATTTATTTTTTGGATATTTTATTATTTTTGTAAACAAATGTGTAATTTTGGATGAAATATAGTAAATTTAGCATTCTTTCTAGGAAAACTTTCTCTGATTAAAAAAAAAAATGTACCTACCTTTTTCCCACATGTATGGAAACAAGATCTTATATGAAAATGGAAACTCCCCAGGAATTTACTAAAGATCTTATGTTGGAGTTTGGACTACCACAGAGAGAGGTAATGACTAGGAAGTGGTTTGTGGAATACGTCAGTATTAGCTAGATTTTTGAGTGGCTAGTAGATCGCTAGCTGATATCTGGAATGCATTCATTTCATATAACTAAGCACCAACTATATTTTCTGCCAGTTGTATAAGAGAAATATTCAATATGTTGTAATATTTTAGTGGAAAATGTATTTTAAAAAAGGCCATGCTTATAATATTCTCTTCAGTTGGGGTTACAGGTACAAAATTTTCCCTAGATTAAATGACAAACAGCTTTCTTTGCCCAGAATGCTGTTATCTTCTGTTATGAGTAAACAAGGTGACTAAATAGTCAATTCATCTTATCATAGTTTATAAACTTTAGCTGGTATTTTTTTTTACAATCACCTTTCCATAATGCACTTAACTAATAACTAATTAATACTGACTATATAATGCTCCTTCAAAACTACTACTCTCCCCACCTGAAAATGAGTGAGGTATAACATATTCATAAAAGTGATTCATTAATGTCAATTCTAAAAATTTGGAACCTCATTCCAGAGTCAGGGTGTACACTTTCATTTATGGGGTGTGTAGAGAGGATTTTGCTTATTTTAAAAAATCCCCCCATTTTCAAAACTTGCTTTTCTTTGGGCTAAGTATTAATAATTATTTACCAGATTGAAAATATGGCTTTGAAAATACAGGTCACAAAAACTCTCTTAAGATTAAAAGGCAAGCAGCTTTCCCTGCGTACAAGATCAGACATTGCTACTTGTTTCAAGATCCAGTGCTATGTCAGTTGTGAAAAAAAAAAAAAACGAAGTTTTAGCTAACTTCTCTATAGAGAATGTCAATCTCTTCCCTCCCTTATGCTCTCATTGGTAAGTCAGAAACTGTAAACTTTACCCAACTTCAAGCTGACAAAAAGCTTATCATAATTTCATAAATTATGGAAGAAAACACAAGGCTCTGGGGTCCAAAACCCAAGAAAATTTCTTACTCACTGCTACCACAGTGGCCAGAATTCTATATTGTGCCAGTTCTCTGAGCCCCAAATCCCACAAAAGAATAAAATGAAGGTTAGACTTTGCCTGCACATGCAGTGTGGTATATTATAGTTGTGGAACCCTGAGATTAGGAAACCTCAATTTTAAAACAATAGCTGTTGGAAAACTGCCTATCCTCTACAGAGAGAGACATTATCTTTATGATGCTGGATGCAAGGGTGAGTACTCTAAAGAGGAGAGGGAGGCATCTCTAGCTTCATTGTCTTAGAATGTAATAAACCTGGGACAGGGATGGGAGGAGATATCTATATCTTTCTTAGGGGAAATACCACCATTAATCTAAGGATCTTTGCTTACAGCAACATTTTTAAAAAGGTCAAAATTAACAGTCAAATAAATTGTTAATAATATGAAGAAATATGAATTATCTCCCAATACCCATACCTTGAAATACTTGTCATAATACTTTTTAAATTTTTTTCATAATAATCTATTTGTTTTTTACTCCCTCAGCTCTTAGTATAGTACACAGCTTATAGTAGACATTGTGCAAATACGTTAAGAAAATAATGAATACAATTTTATTAAAAGACAAAATATTTATTATCTCATTTCTACTATCAATACCACTCCAGTTCATGTCACCATTACCTCACACTTGTACTAGTAAACCTCTCTTTTACAATCTTTATTCTCATAATCAATTTCTTTCAAGTATGTTACTTTTAACAAAGTGTTGCCAGATAATTCATTCTTAAAAAATATAATTATAATCTGACCATAAAGCTTAAGGAACAAACTAAAATTCTATTGACTCTTAATCAAACCCTCATGGTTTTTTTTTTTTTCTATTTTTATTCTAATCTTATTTTTGCCTATTCTTTTTCACTATGACCAAACTGAATGACTATATTCTCTGACCTTTCCACTATTTGTATTCACAGACTTTCCATTGGGTATTTATAAATTAAGACCCTTCCTTTAAGTTTTTTTTTATAGTACATGCACTAGTGACTGATTTTTCACGTATTTGTTTTCTGAAAATGACATTATTTTGCTTTCATTTTTGAAAAATATTCTCACTGAATATAGAATTCCAAAATAATGTTTCCTTTTCTCTCAACACTTTAAAGATATTCCATTGACTTTTGGTTTGCTTTGTTTTATATTAACAATAAAGTTATTATTTTTATTTATCTTTCCCTGATGCAGTGTGTCTTTATCTCCAAATGCTTCAAAGATTTCCTCTTTTATCATCAGTTTTCAAAATTTTGATATGAAGTGTTTTGGCGTAGTGTGTGTGTTTATGCTTCTTGGAGTTTTTGAGCTCCTTAGTTCTGTGGGTTTATATTTTTCAACAAATTTGGAAATGTTAGGACATTATTTCTTTAAATAATTTGTTTGTGCTCCCATCTCTATCTCCTATGACTTTAATTACAAATATTTTAGATTGCTTGATATGGTCCCATAGATTACCTTGGCTTTGTTCATATTTATCAGACTTTTTATCATCTGTGTTTTTGTTTGGAGTGTTTCAATTGATATGTCTTCAATTCACAGATATGTTCTTCTGAATTGTTTAATTTGCTAAGTCCGTCTTCCGAAGTGTATTGTTTTGCATTTCCTTTAAATTTTTTAATATGTTTACAATAGATATTTGATATAATTGTTGACTAATTTTATTATCTCTATAGTTTTTGGACATCAATAATTTTTACTCTTTGTATTACTAATTTTTCTGGTTTTTTTTTTTTTTTTTTTTACATGTCTGGTACTTTTCAGTTGGATGCCAAACAGTATGAATTTTATGAATGTTAACTTGTTGAGTAGTTTATCACTTTTCTTAAGTTGTGATTTTTTGAAGATCTCTACTGAAAGTTTTTAGAAATTGAACATTTATGCTTGTCTCAACTCAAATGTAGTACATAGAACATACAATACATTTTTATACAAGAAATAAATAATTAAATTATAATTTTTTCCATTCTTCCAAAACAGTATCAAAAGTCACACATAAGCTTTCAATTCAATCAATACAAATATATCAATGGGACAATATATTTAATGAGAAAAGAATATATCAACTTGCTTTTTGAGGATAGTGGCTGAAAAAATGATAGGCATAGAAAATAGGATCAATGAATTGTCTAAATATAAATTTGAAACATTTCTTCAAAATTAAAAAAATACCTTTTAAAACTTTTATTTAATTACATAAAATTTAGTACTGATAATGTACAGTTCTATGATATTTAACAAACAGGTACTAATATATATTATAAACACAATCAAGGTGCAGAATTTACGTTTAAAATAACCTACTTTAACACACACAGTGTCCAAAATGGATCTATCTTACTGGGCTAAAATATAGGTATTGATAGGGTTGTTTTTATTCTAGAAGCTCTAGGTAAGAATTATTTACCTTGCCTCTTCTCAGTTTTTTTTTTTTTTAATTACAGTTGACATGCAATATTATATTAGTTTCAGGTGTGCGACATAGTGATTAGACATTTAAATAACTTGTGAAGTGGTCATGCCAATAAACCTAGTACTCATCTGACATCATATATAGTTAAATACAATATTATCGACTATATTCTTTATGTTATAATTTAGATCCTCATGACTATTTTGTAACTACCAATTTGTACTTCTTAACCTCTTTTCACTCATCCTCCAAACCCCTCTCCCATCTGGCAACCATCAAAATGTTCTCTGTATTTATGAGTTTGTTTTATTTTGTTTGTTTGTTTTGTTTTTTACATTCCTCATATAAGTGGTATTTGTCTTTTTCTGTCTGACTTACTCCACTCAGCATAATACCCTCTAGGTCACGTTGTTGCACATGGCATGATTTCATTCCTTTTTTAGAGCTGAATAATATTCCATTGTATGAATGTACCACCTGTTCCTTACCCATATGTCCATTAATAGACACCCAGGTTGCCTCCATATCTTGACTATTGTAAATAATGCTACAATGAACATATGAATGCACATATCCCTTCAAAAATAGTGTTTTGAATTCCTTCAGATAGATACCCAGAAGTAGGATTACTGAGTTCTTCTTTGTCTCTTGTGATAGCCTTTGTTTTAAAGTCCGTTTTCTCTGGTATAATATTGCTACCCTAGCTTTTTTTGTTATTTACATTTTTATAAAATAGCTTTTTCCATCCCTTTACTTTCAGTTTGGGTGAGTCTTTCAGTCTGAAGTGAGACTCTTATAGGAGCACATACAAGGGTCTTGTTTTGTTATACATTCAGCCACCCTAAGTCTTTCGATTGGCTTATTTAATTCATTTACATTTAAAGTAATTGTTGATAAATATAGAGTTATTGCCATTTTATTATTCATATTTTTTACCTTTTCTTCTTCTTAAAGAAGTCCCTCTAACATTTCTCATAATACTGGTTTGGCGTTGATGAACTCCTTCAGCTTTATCTTGTCTGAGAAGCTCTTTATCTATCTTTTGATTCTAAATGATAGTTTTTATGGATAGAGTAATCCTGATTGTAAGCCCTTACTTTTCATCACTTTGAATATTTCATGCCCATCTCTTTTGGCCTGTCAAGTTTGTTAAGAAATCAGCTGACAGTCTTATGGGAGCTCCCTTGTAGGTAACTAGATGATTTTCACTTGCTGCTTTTGAGATTCTCTCTTTGTCTTTAAACCTTAGCATTTTAATAATGATGTGTCTTGGTGTGGGCCTCTTTGGACTCATCTTGTTTGGGATTCTCTGTGCTTCCTCGGTTTATCTATTTCCTTTGCCAGATTCAGGAAATGTTTCATCGTTATTTCTTTAAGTAGATTTTCAATTCCCTGTTCTCTCTCTTCTCCTTCTGGCACCTCTATGATGCAAATGTTGGGATGCTTGATGATTTTCCAGAGGCCTCTTAAACTATCCTTATTTTTTAGATTTATTTTATTTTATTTTGCCATTCTAAATGAGTGTTTTCTGTTACCTTATCCTCCAAATCATTGATTTGATCCTCCACTCATCTAATCTACTGTTGATTCTCTCTAATGTCTTCTTTATTTTAGTTATTTCATTCTTCATTTCTGAGTGCTTCTTTTTTTTGTTTTCTATCTCAGTTTTTATGTTTCCTCTCTTTGTTGAATTTTTCACTGAGATCTAATATTCTTATAACTGTTGTTTTGAACTCTCCATCTAATAGATTGCTTGTCTCCATTTTGTTTAGTTCCTTTTCTAGAGCTTTCTTTTGTTCTTTCATGTGGGGCATGCTTCTTTGTCTCCCCATTTTGGCTACCTTCCTGTGTTTATTTCTTTGTATTAGGTAGGGCTTGTATGTCTCCTGGTCTTAGTAGAGTGGCTTACATAGTAGGTGTTCTGTGGGGCCCAGTGGCTTGTCTTCTCTGGTCACTTGAGCTGAGTGTGCCAGTTATGTCACTCGTATGGGTTATATATGCCCTCCTGTTGTAGTTGAGCTTTGGTTGCTGTTTGCACATCAGTGGAAAGGACTGACACTCAGACAGATTGGTTGTGAGGACTGGCCATGACTACAGTGGAGGAACTGTTGTCCAGAGACTAACCTTAGAGCAGAATTCAGTTTAGTAGGGCTCTGGTGCCTGCCCAGTCTAGCCTTTCCGTGTATTTGTGGAGGTGGTTGAGTGGTGCTCTGGTATGGCCTGAAGCTGGCCACCAGGTGTGTTGTTTCTTGAGCCTCTTGAGAGAAGTTTTATTGCAGGCAAAAGATACCTGCTTGTGTCCTGTCCAAGACCACTTGGTATAAACTACAGAGTGATTGCAGATGGTTGCCAGTTGTGCTGGGCTTGGAGGTGCTTGAGAGAGGCTAAGCTGCAAACCAAGTCCAGCTGCTACTAGTGCTGAGCTCAGGGATGCTTAGCAAGAAGCACGGAGTAAGCTGAGGCCAGATGCTGCTTGTTTGGGTTTTATGAATCTTTGAGAGATTTTAGGGACATCTGTGACAATGAGCCAAGGCTGACTGTTTGTATGGAAAAGCCACTGGAAGTGACTTGGGTGGGCTCACAAGTTGGGTGGGGAAGGGTCTCAGGGAATCACCAGGGCAGGACAAACTGTGTTAGCCAGGTTGATGGAGATTCAGGTATGGTGCCCTTGTTTGCATGCAGGCTCATTGAGGGGAAGGCTCAACAAAGGAACAATGGCTTTAGCTAGCATTTTTCTCTGGAAGAAACTGTCCCTCTTAACTTTACCCTAAAGCCAGATATCTTAGTTCCTTTTCACATGTTCTGGCACCTTTCGAGGTGTTCCCCCATCTCTGGAACTCAGAACAAGTGAGCCAGCAGCGAATAAGTCTGTGCATGGGCCCTTTAAGAGGGACTCTTGGGACCCAGCAGCCCTCTGTCTCACTCAGCCACAATCTTTCCTGTTTTTCATAGCTAGAAGTTATGGGGACTTCTCTTTCCAACACCGGAAACTTAAGCTCAGAAGCCTGGTGTGGGTCTGGAATCTCTCACTCCTCAGGGGGAACCTCTGCAGCAGAGATAACTCTCCTGATTTTTAACTGCTACACGTGGGTGTAGGATCAAACTGTTTGGCATCTCTGCCCTTATCAGTCTTAATGTGACTTCTTCTGTATATCCTTAATTATATGACTTCAGGTGATTCACAATAATGGTCATTCTGTAGTTTAGTTATAATTTTGATGTGGTCATGAAAAGAGGCAAGCACAGCATGTATCTACATCATCTTGACTGGTGTAGACTTTCTTGGTAGAGGTTGAATTTTAAGAAACATGATTTGATCCAAAGTATTTTCAATACATATAATAATAAATTAGGTTATAATGGAATACTAATATATTTATGAAGTCAGTAATTGTGTTTCAAAGCCATTTCAAAGAAGCACTGTAGCATAGTAGAAATAACCACGCACCAGAGTTCAAATAAGCTGTTACTTGTACTATTAATAAGGCTAGAATTTCTAATGCTGATCTTCCCCTTAAAAATAGCTCATCCTTATCTAATATCAACATTTCCTTCTCACTTTTATTTTGTCTAAATCTGAGGCAAATCCATAGTGCCAGGGACCTAGCTCATGTTATTTTAAACATTGCCAACTTCTATTTCCCACACTGATATCCATAGAGTTCCATTTGTATGGTTGAGTTTAGAAAAGAAAAAAATCACTGTGATTCCTAAACAATTAGTATCTACATGAAAAACTAAAACTAAAAAATAGGAGTCCTAGAAGTTATTCTTGGGTTACATGATCATTGAGATAATTATGTAACTTTATTTAGTTATCTGACTACTTAATTTTGTCTTTTTTAATAAAAGTCACATTGTGGCAAAGTAAAAATTCTATTATAATTATGACATTTAGCCCTGTTAAGTGATTATTTTAGCTATTCGACACTATTTGACACTATTACCAACACCTGCAGAGTTGGTAAACATAAGTTGGTTAAATAAAGGTCATAACATTGTTATGTATCAGTCTTTAAGGAAAAATGCCAATTTATTTTACATTGACATTTGAAGAAATAGTAGGATACCTATTCTCACTAATAACATTTTTTTCTTATTTTAACATAAACATCCATATTTATAAAACATGTTTTAATGAACTTTGAAAATTAGCTATCTGAGGCAGAAGAGAAAAAAGAATAAAACCAGGTCCTATGCTGACAGGTCACTTCTAAATGTGATTATTTTTGTCCAAATGGGAAATATTTATTTTGGATAAGTTTTTGAAATTTCTTTTTTCCATGAGTTCTTTAAGTACGAGCTTAGCTTAAAATACATAATAATGTATGTGAACATTAGTTGCTGGCAGTTGATTTTGCTTAGCATATTTTTGGGATGTTTTGAGATAATTCCAACTGCCATTTGCATTACCTGACAGACCTTTCTGGAAACTTTTCTGAAAGAGCCTTATGCCTAACACAGAAAGACTGTTTTTAAATTATCATGGTTGATTTTTCAGAGTCTATTGTTTGCGATCAAAATTTTGAGTAATTTAGAGTTTAAGTTTAAACTATTCTCTCTGAGATATTTGGATTTTAAAGCCTAAATTAAGAGTACTGTGTTCAGCTATATTTCATAGTTGAAAAGCTTATTTTTTAAATTCATAGAAAACTCATAGGATTTCTTATAATATTTGATTTCAAATAACAGTTTCTTTTAAATTGCATAAGTTATATCTAATTATATAGTTATAGTTATTGGTAATTGGTCTAAGCATAATGATATGAATTGTATCTATTTCCACAAAATATATTATGTTAGACTACTGAAGATGTCTTATGTTCATTGTAATTTCATTTATGATTTTGATTATTTAATTTGATTACTTAAGTAGTTGAAATGTGATAATCTAATAATTCTCGTTTTCACAAATTAGAACATTAAAATTTCCCTCTGTTATTATTTTAAAGTTTTATTTATATAAGTAACAAATACATTCTAAATTGATTTACCATGACATAAATATGGAGACCTTTTAATGAAGTATAAACTTCTCTCTCTTGTATGAAACTCATTGTCACCTAAGACTAACATTAATGCCTTTTTCTATTAAAAAAAATAATGAAAGTATTTGGATTATGTTCCAAAGTACTTTATTTAGTAACTACCTTGATAGCAAACAGAGTTGAAAGTAAAATTTGAAATATAGGTAATAAAAAAGTATGATAGATTCTGTTATTCACATTAGCTATGTTCTATAAAGTCTTCACAAATGCTGAATTAGAAAAAAAATGAATCATTGCTTTTAGGAGAAGTATTACTTATCATCTATTATCTATCATCTACTTAATCTATCGTCTATTTAGCTAGCTACAAATACATTTATGTCACATAGATTTTAATCTTAAATCATAAAAGCAATTCATCTTACTGGATTTTACTTTCTTTTGTTTTGTTATTTTACAAGAAGAAGAAGAAGAAG
>NW_011888838.1:2876333-2888930 GCF_000151845.1 Pteropus vampyrus
AAAGAAAGAAAGAAAGAAAGAAAGAAAGAAAGAAAGAAAGAAAGAAAGAAAGAAAGAAAGAAAGAAAGAAAGAAAGAAAGAAAAAGAAAAGAAAACAAAGGTTCAAAAGTAAGTGATTTGTCTGCAGCCCCCCACTAACAGAGCTGGTATTTGAGCCTTACCATAGAGCCCCAGAGCAGCAATTTCTTGAACTGCACCTCATTGCCCACTACCATCTCCAACCTCTGGTGGCTCGTGTATGAGAACAAAACAAGAAGACAGAGTGTTGCTTAGTCTGACTTCAGGTGGGAATGTGGCAAGGGAGCAATTCAAATTTCCCCTTTTCTCCCCTCTCCAATATGAATGTCAGCGAATCACTCCAGAGCACTGCAAGTATGAATTTAGGAGTTATAAATAAATTTTAGCCACTAAGAAAATTGGCATATGTAGGATCTGTAGAACGAGGGTCAGCTCTGATACTTTGTTTTCTTCCTTATGTTATATAAATAAAAATCCTTGTGTATAGAAAATATTAAAAGAAGACAAAATAAAGGGAAAGAATGAGATTAATTCTCAGAATAACATTACACACACATAAAAATGGAAGTATTCGCCATAATTACAGTAATGACTTTGGAATGGCACACAAAATTTCTCTGAAAATTATTTAGATAAAATGTCTAGACCTCATTAATCTCTACTTGTATTATTAAAATTTTGGAACAGCAGATATAAAATATCAAATATATGTATTGTGCCAGATATGATGTCCTTTGAATTCACTGTTTCATTTAATATTTGAGGCTAAACTGTGAATGAAGCAAGTGTAGCTATTGTTCAGTTAATGAAACAGTTTTACATAGGTTGAATGACTTTTATAAGATGATAAAAGTCACTTGTGTCTGAGTGAGAATCCTGAAAGAAATTACTTGTTACTCCAAAGCTTGTGGTATCTCCAGTACATCACACAGCTCGCTAGAGAAAATATTTTATGGGACATATCACTCTTAATTAAATTTTTGTGTTTAACTCTATGTCTATTTTTCTTGGATGAAATTTCTATGAAAGCATAACCAAGGCTGTCTGGCCCAATATTTTATCTCTGGTTCCTAGTATAGTGCTTGGCACATCATTAACAAGCTATAAATATTTGTTGATGCTATAAATGAAAATAAATGGATTCATGATATCCTAGTTACAGAGATTAGTTTCCAGAAGCTTTTAGATAACTGCATGTTTTTTTTTGTTTGTTTGCTTGTTTTGTTTTGTTTTGTTTTTTGCTGTATGCACTCTGCCAGAATTGAAAACCAAATTTATAATTAATGATACTCATTACTTTTATGTTTTTAGGATATTTCTGTATGCAACACAGAGCTTTCTTTTAAACTATTTCCTGCCATTACTATGCTCATGATGGCTTTCTTTGTTCTACCTTCTAAATCTACACTGTTGGCAAACCTCAGGCTGAACACTGTGCCCATTTTTAAATAGACATCTGCATGTGCCCAGGAAAAGTAGCAAAGAACAGAAAAAACCCTGTCAAGCTCTTATCCTTTGCCAATTTCCTCATTAAACTTCACTGTGTACTATGAGTGCTAATATAAAGTGGGTATTCTGATAGCTTCACCCCTTCTCAATGGTTTATATTTTAAAGAAGCAGGAAGAACAGAGGCACAGAAAAAAAAAAAAAAAAAAACAGCTACTACTGTCATTACAAAATACTGTATTGATATATTGTACGATTACTAGGGCAAAAATATACTTGACAGAATATATTTGAATACATGTATCTGTAAACATATGTAGTAATACTCAGGTTTAAATTTATTTTTAAATACTTAGAATATGTAAAAATATAGTAGAGAATGATTAAAATAGCTGAAATTCAGAGACCTTGACAAATAAAAACTTTAAAAGAAGGAAATTTGCTTGACAGCTCCTTATATGATGTGTTTTATTAAAACACTTTACCCTTAAGCAAATTGGTAGAAGTTTAGAGCAAAAATGATATTTTCATTTATTTACATAGTACCATCTTTGTAATTAATATTTTTTATTATAATTCATATAAACACATGTTTACTAAGGCATTCTTAGAAACATGTAGATTTGTTTTTTCTGTTTTGGTTACATTTTAAAGGAAAATATGTTTTGAGAGAAATGATTTTGGTAGCAATATCTTTTTCATTTAGGCTTACTGACTATATGTATTAAAGATAGTTTCTTAGGATTAATACTTTAATAACTGAAAAAAATCCTTGTTGCTCATGGCTCCGGTTGCCTTCAAATATGTCCCTTGGAGATGAAAGTTTTTCAGGAATATCTCAGGGGAAGCTGAGGGTGAGGGAGAGGCCAAGCAGAGAATCTTTCATTAATTCACATTTTGTGGTTTTAAATAAGAGACTACCTGTTTAAAGAAATCTGTGCTAAGAAAATATTTGAGAATCATTTATCTGTCCAGCTCCCTCAGCACTAGAACAAACACTTGTAGAATGCCTAAGCAAATATTCTGGTAGTTTACAATGAATTTATATTGGATACTGTAATATATTTGGGAAAACATTTTCTATACATTGTGGAACACCCAGTAATCTGGCATGATTCCAAATAGGGTCTTGTATTAATTTGCTTAATGGGACCTAAAATCCATACATCATTGATTCTGACTATTAATCTCAGATTAATTTTTTTCTCCTGTTTGTTAAAAGAATAAATACTTGCAGAAACTGTTTCTACTCAACTGATATCTTGATCCATATGAAATCTCTGGTTAGAGAACGTTTATTCCCTCACCATGTTTTTGTTTTTGATTTTTGTTTTCCATAAAAGAGAATAAAATTCAGTTCTTTTACTTAGGAGAGGAGTAACATGGTGAACACTTGTGAGTTATCTTTTTACCACTTTGCTCATTCCTGCCTTTGGGATGCTGAGTGATTTATCTGATTTTTGATTTTCACATTTATTGGTTTCCCTCTTTGACATAGCAGTTGCTATCAATACATTCTCATTATCTTGTGCTCCCACATTCAGAGTACACTCTCTTTCTCTGACTCTTATCTTCTGGCCAATACCTCCAGATCAGGTGGAGAGATCGGTCCTGAGGAAGAGTGTGATGCCATTCTCTGACCTCTTTACTTGAGAGTGTCAGGATGTGGGTCTGGAAGTCACAGTTTTGAGTGGGGTAGAAGACTCCATCATATTCTCTAATCTACCTCTACAAGTAAGAATCTATACTGTAAATTAATTCTCATTTGGTTTTTTATGTCTGTTATTATTCAATCAGAACTTAAAATGTAGAGGGGATGATTAATTAGCATGTTCAAATTACAAATATCATTTAATAATATCTCACACTTATTTAATGTGTAATATATGTCAGATTCTTTTTTTTTTATTATTTTTATTAGCATTTATTTGATACTGAATTTACTCTTGGCCTATAAGTTTTTGTTTCTTCAGTTTCTTATGGGATATCTTTTTCTTCTGTGCAAACTCTCTTCTGGTTTAGAAACAATCTGCTCTTTTTCAGTGAGGATCATCTCAGGGTGGCAAGGAGAGCTCATGTAGATGTTCATCTGCCCATGAGCTGTCAGTTCTGTGACACATTTTGGGAATGTTTGTTCACCTGGATGTACTCAATGACCAGAGAATCTATATCTAAATCCTTAAGTTCACCATCACTCTCTGCATTTTAAGCATATGCAGCAAAAATCTGACATTCTTTTTGGACCACTAACCTTGCGTACAAGCCCACTGTCTGGCCTCAGCACATCTATTATTAACTCCACCAATGTAATGATAGAATGGCATACATTGCTTCTGTAGAGTGACATCCTTCAAATACTTGCTGGATTTTCGTATATGCATACCTTTGATGGCCTGGGCAGTTTTGCAAGTATTTTTTTAGAGTGAACAGAAAAACTCGAACCTCTTGCTTTTCATGATTTTATGGGGTTTTCTGGGTCAAGTGAGCAGCGAACCATTTTCAAAGGTCACCTCAGGCCTATTACAAGAAGAGTGTTATGTCAGATTCTTCTAAGCACTTGACATGAATTAATAGATTAAGTCCCCACGGTAGCCATATGAGTATATTAATATGAGGCGAGAAAGCAGAGGCACCAAGAGGTTAGATAACTTTCCTAAGGTCATAGTGCTAGTGAGTGGCAGAGCCAAGATCATACCCAGGTATTCCAGATTCAGAAACCTTAAACATCATGTTAAATTACCTCTCTCATATTACCTGATGTAATCTAGTAGCCTATAATTAACTAGAAGTATATCGGATTAGAAGTCTGAAGACCTAAACTCTGGTTTTCCGGAATCCACTATGACAAAGTTTTATTTTCTTTTGTAATACTATACTTTTCTATAGGCTGAAAGAAGCTGCTGTTTAATGAGAAGGAAATGATAAATTTGGCTTGGGATATACTTAATATAATGAGGAATGAAAGAATTCAGTTGAACTACAAACTCTTATGTTGAAAATTTGGGCTAGAATTCTTTTTTTTTTTAATAGATCTTTTAGAGTCATCTTGTGAAAAAAATGAAAACAGAAAACTCTACTTTTAAAAAGAATTTTACAATTTGTAAGCCTTTTTTTTTCATATTCACTAATATATTTGTGGCCAGTTATTATGGTTTCTGATTCATACCATTTAGTAACAAAGCTCACAAAGGCTAAGTAATATGTATAATTCCACAAGTTTATGCTAATTCACTCTAATTAGGGGCAGATATAAAAAATGGCTTCAAAAGTTTGGCTGATATTATATTTCAAAAGATATATTATTTTATTCTTATAATAGAAAAATGCTTTGACATAAAATTGAGTGGGAACTATATAAATAGAAAATTTTATAACCATATAAAATATAATAACAAATATGAAAGCATGGAACATGTTGCTTCTTAAGCCATAGCTCATATAAGCATACATTTCCTTTATTGAATTATGAATTTAGCCTTGAAATTTGTTTTTTTATTTATACAGGAAAAAATACATTTAAATGCTTTCTATATAATAAGCTGTCAGATTCCACTGGATGCTTTATTTCAACAATATTATATTAATAGTAATAACTAAATTTTGTTGCAGTTTATCTGTGTGACAGACTCTGTGCTTTTTGTTTACATGCATAGTTGTACTTTAGACAAACCTTACAAAGTAACGTCCATGCTGGCCCAGTGGAGGCAGAATTGTCAAGTAACTAAGAGCTTGACCTCTGGTGCCAAAGTACATGGCTCTGCTCCATCAGTAAATTTTGGGTAATTTTAGGCAATTTATGTCATCTATTATGTTTTCATTTCCTTATCTCTGAAAGGAGAGTAATAATTGGACTTAACTCATAAGTGTATAGTTTTCGATACTTGAACAATTCCTGGCAAAGAGTATCTCTCAGTAAATGTAAGCTGCAAATGTCATTTTATATATGAAGAAACTGAGGTTTAAAGGAAGTGAGCTGCCCAAAGAGATGTAGCTAGCTAGCTACTGTAATTAATCCATATTTGAAACATTCCTTACAATAAATGGTTTCTTTGACCTTCAAGGTTTTGGTATTTGGCTTATTTGGATGCTAACCTTTTTATTTTCTTTAATAAGGCCTAGTGTATCTCTGTGTTTTCTATTAGTTTATTTTCTGTCTGTGATAAGACCATTAGACTTACCTCCAGGGCTTGGATCACCTTGCCCCTACCCCACAGACCATGAAGAGTCACAGCAACAACCATCACAGCCATTAATTATGTGATTCCTTAAGGCAAGGTAATGTATTAAGTGCCTTATATATTTTTATTTTATTTAATCTTAAAAATAGCCCTATAGGTTGGATATTAATATAATTTCTATTTTAAAGATGTGGTATCTGAGGTGCAAATTATTAGTAACTTGACACAGGTCACACAGCTTCTAAGTAACAAGTGGGATTTAAACTCAGATCTTCTGAATCCTGAGATGAATATCTGAGCCAAATTTATGAGAACTTGTATGTTCATAATACTTAGTCAATTTTGATTACTTCTTTGGTTTCGTATAGCTTATATAACATGGTCATCAATGTCAAAATAGCGAGCATGCTTTTAGGAAGCAAGGAACATCAGCATTCTTTAGAAGTGCTGAAAAGCACAGCACAAACAGATATGCTAAATCGGCACAGCACTAAAGTAATAACTCGGCTAATGGGAGACGTGAGGCCAAGAGCTAATATCGAATAATGGGTTTAGAGAAAAGTTAGGAAATGCATTCTTAGGAATTTTTGTCAATTTTGGTTAGGTCTGAAGGGTTGATACAGTATTCAGCAGAATACTTCTTTGCTATTTAGTATGCAGCAGTTTGCAAATTATTAGTTTTCTTTGCTGATGCTTCTAATTTAGTTACCTTTCTTGGCTTGTTATGTTAAAGCACCTTTCTAGAGAATAATTCTTTGTGAGAGCACTAACCTAATTAAAATAACTGAGTTCTATTCCTGGCTCTGATGTTTTCTAGGCTTTGACCTTGGACCAAATATACATTCCCTGGCCCATTAGTATCTAAAATAATGGAATTGGAAGTAATTATTAAGGCATCTGAATTTTTGAACCTATATCTGGCATTCTGTTACTTTAGAATTTTTTTTTTAAAGATTTTTTTTTTTTTTTATGCATATATGTAGTAGGCACTTTTTGTTTTTTCTCCAGCATTCATCCACCTTTCTTTTGATGGGCCATCTCTGCTTCTACCCTACACTCAGCTCACTTACTTTTGGTAGATCTACGATTACGGTATGCCTCAAACTTGGCTCATTTTAACATTATGTTACTTGACCACGATGACTCGTTGTACATGATGATGGTAAAGGAAAGCCAGCAGCAATGGCAAAGATTAGGAGACACTTCTGGAATTGGAAGTGGTACTCACCATGTCGCTGACTTGGTATTTTTTCTACAATTTGGTCAATATATTGCCAATATATTTTTAGATTCTATTCATTTTAGAAGAAAGTTTGAACATGCAATAGCTCTAAAAGACCCAGTTCTGAAAAAGTAAGTTGGTTCAAAATGTGTAAGAAGTGTTCTCACATTATAGGATTTAGGGAGGGAGAAGACTTATTGTGAGAAGAGTGTGGAAGTGGACTGAATTGGCTGCTTCAGGTTTGTCTCTTGTATAATGGAGTTAATAGCTTTTTCCATCTTACTGTTTGCTTTATAAATTATAAAAGGAAAAAAATGTTTTAAATCCATGTAGCATTGTTTATTGATTATTATCAAAATAAAGGATTTAGAAAGCCATGAGACCTACATTGGCTTTGTGGTTCTCAATGGTAATTAAACTGTTTTTCAAGATTGAAAAATACTGTAATAATGGGGAAATTTGCTTAAAGTTCTTCAGTTAACCATAACAAGGGAAACTGAATGGGAATTGGGAAAAAAAGTGCAAAAATTTATAGTAGATTCTTTTTATATTCTGTTTAGAAAAACAAAGGTAGTAGGAAGATCGGTGTTACAAATCTATTTAGAAGATGTGGATAGGTAAAAGAGACATATTGGTTGATAAGATAAATAACTGGGACAATGATCAGTTTATCGCCTCTTAGCTGTGCAATTCCTCCTTTGCCAGCTAACTAACGTTAACATTTGCCAGTAGAGCACTTTGCCAATAAAGATACTGGAGCAAGGTAGGGGTTTTCTCTTTGGGGTTCTGATATGCTTCTCTCACCTATAGCTTCTGGCTCTATGAGTTCAAGGCAGTCAGCAGCACTCAGCAACAAGCAGCTTTCCCTATCATCCTTTTGATTGGTTCTAAGCAAATTCTGAGTAGTGACAACTTCCTGTAGGTGGCTTCTCCAGACAACCCGGAAGATATGTTTCAGCAAGTTCCAGAGGAAGGATTTCTAGCAAGTTCCTCCCACACAGCACCGCCACAACCTTGTCATTCAATGAATTATGGCCATGACTTCTCCAACGAGGTCAAAATCTCAGCCCTGTGCTGGCGGCGAGGGCAAGTAAGGAAAGAATACTACCTTGGGTGCTCTCTCTCAACCACTGAGGTAGTGATTGTCTTAGTCAGTTCAGATCGCTTTAACAGAATATCATAGACTGGGTGGCTTAAACAGTAGAAATTTATTTCTCATAGTTCAGGAAGCTGGAAGTCTGAGATCAGGGTGCCAGCATGGTTGAGTTCTAGTGAGAACCCTCTTCCAGGTTACAGACTGACTACTTCTTCTTGTATTTTCACATAGCAGACAGCCAAGAGGGGAAGCAGCTCTCTCATGACTCTCATAAGGCCACAAACGCCATTCACAAGGGCTTCATTTTCATGACTTCATTCAATGCTATTTACCTCCCACAGGCCCCACCTCCTAATACCATCATTTCGGAGAAGGGATAAAACTTCAAAATATAAATTTTGGGGGTAACACAAACATTTAGTTCATAAGAATGGCTGCTATATATTATATGATATTATATGATATTATAGTCGCTGTTATATTATTCATTATATCTGATTCTTATGTTAGTCAAAATTATCTTTATGTCTTACTAGCCAATTCTTTGTTTCTCCAGTTTCCTACTATAATTAATAATTCTTCATATTAATTTCTTTCTGCTCAAATTAGTGTGTTTTTATCTCCTGACTGGACTCTGATTGAAAAAGTAACTAAATGAAAGAAAATGATTATTTGTATTAAAGAGATAAATAATATATACTGTTTTGCAGTCTCTGACTATTATATAAGTTCCAAGTAAGTTTTTCTCTAATGATTCATCTGTGAATTCTGACTTTTAAAAAATAAAATTTAGACTTAGAATATGTTATTTTATACTTCATTCAATTTATTTTAATTTGTATTACTTATTTTATTTCTATGTTATAGAGTATTTAACCAACTTATGTCACTAATTTATATGGAATATGAACTAAGAACTAAGGCAATCATACCTATGCCTTACAAATTCAATCTTATTAAGTGATTAAGTAGCACTACTCCAGATTTTTCTGATTGACTTTTAAATGCATTGTTAAAAATAAATAACCCTAATATAGTTTCAACATACCCTCAGTACTTATTCAAGTTATCTAAATAGAGCTCCACCTATATTCTTCTAAAAAGTGACTGGTTGGATCTCTGTTACACTTTTTTGGTACCATAGCCCTTTTTCACTTAGTGTTTTGCTTTATTTTAAGTGCTTATTTTTGTTCTGGTATGATAAATGGAGAAGGAGTAAAGCCTAAAAAAGATTTCCTTAAATTAGAAGAGGAACCACTAATTGTATTATCCTAAAAATCTGAGAATGAGGGAAGGAAGATGACACACAATGATTCCAAATTGGATAGTTTCATGATCGACTCTATCTTAAATGAACATTAAAATCAAATGGAAATTTAAACATTTAATAGCAGTAATAATTTAATACAACTTATATTTAAATATAAGATGTCAGGGATTGTGTAAAAAAACTCCTATGTGAAAACAAACTAGATTTGATTACTTTGGGTTCTTTCCAATATTAAGCCCTTCAACTCAATCTATAATGTTTTTGTTCTTATTATTTATAATATTATTCATTTTTTATTTATTAGCAAGAGTTTGCAAATGCTATGCAGTTGCATATAAAATTATATATAATTATAAATTACAGTAATTCTAATATATAATTTAAAAGTTAAAAGCCATTACATATCTTCAGAAGCCTAAGTATGGACTATTTAAACATGCTTAGTAATTTATAAAATATAAATGTCATACTTACATTTTAGAATGATGTTTCTTTTAAAATTTGACTTTAAGAAAGCATAATCTATCCTGATGCCTTTCTAGCAAAATCAAAATAATATATGTGGACACGTTAACATATAATTGCTGAAAATCGTAGTAGAATAAATAAGTTTGAATTTATTGTTGTCTGCCAACCAAATTCTTCACATCTAACCTAATACAAAGGGAGGACAAAACATAATGTTCCTTAACTCTTCATATTTTAGCTTTAGCAACCCACATGAAGATAAATAGCTAAGTAGTTTTTCTATTTACTGTGAACTTTTTAAAAAATAACAATTATAACTGCAGTTATTTTTTGGCTTCAATTGAAATACTATAAAATGTTTTCATAAGCTCCCATTTAAAAGTATTTTCTTATTAAGTAATTGCAATATAATGGCCTGTAATTGCATTAAGCATTTGGAATGAATAGAAAGAACTGAGTGAAAGCAAAATGAATCCATTAAATCTGTTGAATAGAGATGGGTCAATAGAGAGTAGCTCTAATTCAAAATATTTGTTTATATAACTGTACAAAATGTTCATTTGTGAACTTTTTAGGTAAAACTAAATGTGAGGTTAACTTTATACAACCTAAAGATTACCCCAAGTTTCCTGGAGAAAAAAATCTATGTATCATGGTAGTTCCCTAGAAGGAGGTTGCAATATCTCCAACCAGTTTGACCCTGCCGGCATAATAGGCTGAAGAGAGATGAGAATAAAATCATGAAGATATATTTGTGAATCTAGAAATCGACTCTACCATTAGAGATCAAATTCAAATAATCTTTGATCAGATATAATTTAGTTCTAGTCTGTCATTCAGATAGGGTAGGGGAATGAAGAAGAGTAGGAAAAATTTTATTAATGTGTTAGAGGAAGGGCAAGGAAGACATATTTTTAAAATCTATGGTTTTTCATTTTTGAAATGGTGAAAATAGTACTACTTTGTAATGTAATGCTATAAAATATGTTTGATACCTTATCACAGTTTCAGTGCTGACAAATTTTTTTTTATTTAATTTTAATTTTTTGGTAAACATTTTGATCTGATTCTGGGCTTCAGGAGGTTCTAAGGCCACAAATTCTCCTAGTGTTTTCTATGAATATTTTAGTGTTTAAGCAACTCTGGAATATCACCTGAAAACAAACCTATTTGCCACTCCACATGGAAATACTTAGCAAATATTTTCAGTATATGTCTTTTCTCACTCCTAGATTTGTTGATAACCCTGATAATGATAACTAGCTACAGAAATATTAGGTGACCAGTATATTTAGGTAAATAACTATATTGATTACATCCAAGTTGTTTACCTTGTAGAAAAAAATGATATGGCACCTCTTGCATCTTATATTTTCTGGAGTCAGAGATATAAAGCATAGCAAGAATATACTTATTACTTTTCTTTCTTGATCTTAGTCTATAAAATTGCAACAGAATATTTATCATTAGCCTGTATTTTCATTTTCAGTCCTTTGTACGGAAAATATAAAATTGAGTGCTCTTAGACATTTCAAATTTCTTCATATTACAATGTGTTTTTTTATATTACAATGTATTTTTTGTGTCTGATTACATTTCTTTAGACTTCCTCCAAAGTGATTCATTTTATATTTTCAAATGTTAGAAGATAACTTTTAATTCAAGAAACATTTATCGATGCCTACTATATACTATATCCAATAGGGATATGATGCTGAGTAAGATATAATCATCACAGGCACTGGATATAAAAGTAAATGTATTTTGATGTGTTTTTATTCTTCCAGACATTATTTAAACATCAATTATTTAAATAATGCCTTTGTTAATTTATGAAACTTAGTAAATATTTTCAAACTCTTTTTAAGTTGTAGGCATTCAAAAAATAGACTTTCCTTACTCTAAGTCATATGGAGTCATAGTCATGTGGCATTTTCTCTCATCCAGATGCTAATATTAAGTTTATTTAGTATAAATTACCATGCTTTTATTTTTCATATGCTCCTTGCTTAGTTGGATTTCAAATCTACCAAAATATTTAATAGAATAAACAGAGATTAGTGCCTTTCTTAGCTTTTCCAAATTCTTTAGTTATTACATGCATAGTAATAACCACCTTGAAGCAGCTCATTCACTGGAGCCAGCTGCTAGGGTCATGTCCTAAATACAGCTTAAACAGCAGGCTCCAATCTGATGAAATCTGACCAGAAATCATGGAGCAAACAGAAGCTCAGCAGTTGTTCACATTTAAGATTCAGCAGGCACATAAAGCTGAAAGCACCTCTTCTGCTTTGACATTATCTATAGGTTCAATCCTCAGTATGCTGATTCTATCATAATGCAGAAAATTGGTTAATTCCCTCTGGAAATTAGCAATAAAAAAAGTCTCTCCTTGAATTGCTCTTGCTTCTTCTTTTGATTGGTTGATGCTATCTTTCCTTTACCTGAGGATAAAAGAAACATTTTTTAAAAACCATGTCCCTTTATGAACATCTACACATTTTCTGTATGTTTTCAATGCACAACATAAGAATTGACATGTGCAAATGAAGCGAGGTAGATATTCTCCAAAATTAATTAGAATATTCTCTAAAAATTCATGATTTTATGCAGATTTTTTATTAATTCTTGTAAGAATCCTTTTTTAAAAATAATATGCAGTATTTGGCATTTTGATTTAGACTGTGTTTTAAGTACAGGTTGAAGACTTTCAAATGCTCTGTATAATTATCTCATCTCTCAGATACATTGATGCATCCTTCTCTACTGAATTACAGGCACACACACATGCTATAATATCCTGATTTTATTACACATTATATAGAGATATTTCTAATATGATAATTCTAAAGGTGACAATTTTGAGATTTGTGAGTTGCTGAGTATACTCTACACTGG
>NW_011888838.1:2889895-2905154 GCF_000151845.1 Pteropus vampyrus
TTGTTAGTCCAGTAGATCATCATTCAGTGACAGATAAGTCTTCAAAGTAATAAAATATTATTACTACTATAATAATAGATATTATCTAATAAACATTTACTCTGAACCTTACCCACATCCCTTATTTATCTATGAGGTAGATACTTTCTGTCCTAATGTTTCAGGTGAAAAAACTGAGGTTTAAAAGTTTGAGTAATTTGGCAAATTAAAGCTATTAATGATAGATCTGGCATTCAAGTCCAGAGATGTAGAAATCTAAATGTGGTTCTCTTAGCTCCTGTATTTTACCCTGTATGTGAACATGAGGCAAATGTTTTAACAGAAAAAAGTTTCACACTGCCAGTGGCTAAGCTTTAAAATGCAGTTTCAGGAAATCCTAATTATCTAATGCTGTTCTTTCAGTCTGGCTATTGCTGGAGGGCAACTAGATACAGGGTGAGATTTTGGCAACTTTCGTCCATACATTTCTTGAACTGAACTAAGTGAGGACTCATTGCCAGAAACAGTAACATCTGACTGTATTCTGAGTTCTTCAAATAACTGATGCAGTTTGGGGACTGTAGAGATAGTAGTTTGAGATGAACATGGGCACTTCCATCTGTTAGAGATGACGCTTATCTTAAGCAATGTATCCTACACTCTAATAATAATTCAAAATTAACACAGATTTTAAATTAATTCAAAAAAATAAAATTATGCTTAGTGGCACACCATGTAATTACAATTTTTTCCATATCGAAATCAATTTTATATGAACATATCTAGATTTTAGTGAATACTTTTTTTAATAAAAATCCTCACATACATGCCTTGAATAATGTGAGGATCAGCCTCTGATATTGCTAAAAAGTATTATTAATAACCAAAATATGAGATGATTTAAAATTTGTAGTTTCTGTACTAAATAGATAAGAGAATTACACCTTTCACAGGTGATATCCCACACCTTCCCACATGTAAGAATTTATTTTGGGGGGAAAAATTATGAAAGTATATATTATGTACATTTCATCCATAATGTTCCATACCATTCTATTCCCGCTACACTCTTACCCACTCTTACTCTCACTACATCCTTACTCTTGCACCCTTATCTATCTTTCCTTTCATCCACATAAACATTTTTTACCATTAACCACATCTAAACTTTGTCAAAAATATAAAAATTTTAGAGACTTACATAAAAGGTAAGATAAAATGAGAAAAGATAAATAAAAACAACACAATATTGATCATTTTTTTTAAATAAAACAAACTTCCCGAATAAAGTCAGTGAACAAAATCTTTAAAATATAAAAAAAGTAAGATTGTTAGTTTAAAATTTATCCAAAATCTGCTCACAAAAAGATATAATTGACATTATTAGCTATAATGTGTTGGAACTGGACTCAAATCAGGCTGGCTTATTTGCTGGCATGGCCTCTTGACAGCTTCCTGGCTATTAATGCTTATTTTCTGCATGTTATCAACTCTCTTACATTCCAAGATTCACTTTCCCTTTCTGCATCCCTGATTGACAATTTCAAATTGATTTTCCTCATATGCCTATGCAAATACCTTGCTCAAAAGAAGTCAGCTGTTATTTTTTTTTTTTTTTGCTTCTTTAGTAGAGTTTTGTAATAAAATGTTTATACTAATGACATTAACACTCGTATGCATGTTTATTATTTTTTTTCATTTTTTGTCTTTAACTTTGTCTAGGAAGTTTTGTGATATGTAGATATTTATATTTTATGATAATCACATATATCTGTGATTTTATTTGCAATGTTTTCATTGCTTTAAGGATCAACTGAAACTCCCCACTCCAATGATTAAATGTATATACTCCTCACATTTTTCTCTTTATTTTGATGTTTTTCTTATATCTTATTCCATTTTTTAATATGTAATGTTATGTAGCATATAATTTGATTTGAGGATCCAAAATTTGACTATCACTTAAATAGAAATTGATTCAATATTATGTGATATCTCCTTTATGGTTTAAATTTAAATTTCAGTAGTATGAGATTCTGTTACTGAAGTTTATAATATTTAATTCATCTGTGTTAATCTGATATTTTACTTATAGCTTATTGATTTGTTTAAGTATCTAATAAGCAAAAGCTCTCTTTAGTCTACTTTTTAAATTTTTCGTCGCTATTTTTTTTCCTTTTTTGGAAGAAATATACAGTCCTTCATCAAAGAGAAATAGTCTGTCAGTTCAGGTCCTCTGAGGAAAATGTACTAAGATAGAATCAAGGATGTGAAATATTTATTTGAGGAAATGCCTATGAATGATGTAGAGGAAACAGGAGTAGGTGGAGAAAGTCTTCAGACTGCAATACAAGTCCGACACTTGTGAAAAGAGAGGAGAATGGAGGAAGCATTGAGTAGGAAGAATTTCAGGCTGCAGTGTAACTCTGAGAGTCTTGGCCAGACCGATAGAGAGATTCAGAACACAGATTTCCCATTGGAGGATGCCTACATTGGGCTGGAATGGCCTGGCTCTAGTACCTCAGCTGTTCTCAGCCATTAACTGGATGCAGCTCAGGCAGTGAGTGACTTCAAAGTAAACGCTGTGGTAGATTATGAAGGGGCAATGGCTAGAGGCTGTCAGCTAACTATATTCCTCTCAGCAATTTCTCTCTTGAGGAAAAAAACTGAATGATACATTCCGATGATTGCATCATCATTCTTTTGAAATTCCTTCAGCTCTCTACTACTATCTATAATAAATGGCTCTACTTGCATCCATATTTTCCACTTTCTTTCTCCTAATACTCAATGATGTTCTTCTTACTGTATAAAGCCAATCCTTTTGCAGTCTTTCGTATAAGTTTTGTGTACAATGCCATGGATGTGACTAAGATATTAGTTCTTTTGTTACCATCAGATCTTCAAATTTTCTCCCTCTACCTACTCCTTCCCATAATTGCAAATTTTCTCCCTCTACCTACTCCTTCTCATAACTGCTTCAAGGCTCAACAATGATAGCAATTAAAACAAAATACTATCTTTTTTCAAAACCCCATTCCAATGAATATTGTTGATTCTTCGCATTCTAACTTCTTTTTATGCCTTTTATTTATAGCTTGACTTCTTGCAAGAGTCAATTACATTCTTCCTTTCTCCTTCCTCTACTTTGTAATATTTGCCCCATTATGTTCTTTCTCCCCCTGCTATTCCTTTAAAATTTGTTCTTCCCAAATCACCTATGATGTTGGATCGCAGTGCCGCCTTTCCTCTCTTTCTGCTTCCTGATTTATAAAGTGCAGTCCATTGTACTTCTTAAATATCATTTGACTATATTCTATATACTTATATACATATCCCTATGCATGTTTGTATGTGGGTTTGTATATTCACATAAACACACACATCCCTCCATTCCCACTGCTATTATCTTTTCCAAACTATTTTACCTCCTACAGTGATTACTGCAAAAGCCACAAACAGAAAAATATTGAGGCAGTATTAAAGTTATTGAAAGATATAGTTGAGGCAATATTTGAATTAAAAAAAATAGAGGGATTAATGCATAGTAAAATTCAAAATTGATAAAATTAGGGACATAAGGGGCAGGATAGCTTCAGAAAAAAAGACATAAAGTTCTATTCTAATTCAAGAGAATGAGACAGACTTTGATAACAGAAAGATTGAAGTGTGCTGATTTAAAAGCTCTGATTTTATTTGAATGTCATTTTTAAGACTGTTGAATAGGTTTCAATTTGTGCAATGTGTGAAAGTGAGACAAGAGTGCATGTGGGGTTGATGACCTAGAGTGTATTTATTTGCTCTCTGTTGTTAGTATGTGAATTTTTCTAAACAAATTAGGATTTCTAAGAAGAAATCAAATGGTTGAGTTTATTGAGTTATAATATAACAATATAATCTTTTTATAATGTTAATTGAATTTAACATTATAAAAAGAAACACAAAATTTAAAACATTCTATTGTCTTAAGTTTTTATATTAGAAAAATGACATTCAGAGAAACTGCAAGTTCCCCTTTGTCACACAGCTAGCTAGTCACAGAGAAAAGACATAACCACAAATTCAGTACTTTTTAAACAGTATGACTTGCACACTATGCCTTCAATTATTAAATATGAAAATCACATTGGCTCTATTACTAGATGACAATGCAGAAAGGGATAAGATTTCTAATTTGAGTAATTAAAATCACTAGTTGTTAGCCCAAATTATCCAAGGGAAGTAAAATATTGAAATTTAGTTTTCATTGTGGCAATTCAATGCAAGTCTTATTTGGTTGATAATAGTTTCTACAAGAATCTACAGTAAAAAAGAAGGTAGTTTACTTCAACCAATAACTTTGTTTAATATAGAATGCTTTTCATTTTGTGTTTTTTAATAATGTTTAATTCATAGATCAGATCCTCTGAGGCAAGTTTATTTACACACAACACACACACACACACACACAAACACAGACACCATCCCTAATTCCTTCTCTTAATGCAGAAAAGTTTTATTATTTTGTTTTGTTTTTATTTCTGTAGAAATTGAACTTTATAATTTTTAAATATGCAAAAATATGAAGAATGGATTGTTTCTACTATGTCGTTCCTGTGACATGCATATTATTCTATAACCTTTTGTGTTATGTTCATATTTAGCATTATACACAGTCATTAAGATTGCTCGTTAACCAAAATCTGCAGCTAAATTATAAATATTTTAAGGGGATGCTTTTTATACACAGTAATGAAAGGCTTGTGCAGACAATTCAGGGACGTGCACTTAGTGTTGGTACAAACTTTCACCACAATATAATGGTCTGCTAAAGTGTAAATCTACAAAATTAAGATGGCATTATTGGTCAATGAAGACAAAGAATTATAACTTTAACTCTATTCTATTTGTATGCTTGTAATTTCTGTCACTTAAAAGTTTTCCTTCGATTTGGATCTGTATCTCTAATTAATTATATAAATAATCAGTTAACCAAAAGACTAATTTCTTAAATCTTAATTCCTTGATATAAACTTACATCTTATCTTATCATCGATATCTTCATCTTGGGAAACCTTGCATTGCTTCCTTTTTTCACTAACTCTAATGCACACATGCAAATAAAAATATGCTAGATAAAATTATGGCATAAAGTTTTTCATTAAAACAAAAAAACCTATATATATATATTTGTGTAATCCAAAGGCTGAGATAACATTAACCCTTAGCAAGGCACTGGACTTCTACACTGGAAAGCCAGCAGAGCTCGCTCCCTAAATTTTAGTGTTTCTACTTTCTGCACATTTGCTTCATTTTCTTTTCTTTGTAGCCTGGCATTTTCTGCTTTTGGTCCAAAGGAGGGAAAACTGGTCCAATAATGTCTTCCAGGTTTATGGAATTTTTATTTAATAGGCCAGCTCATGGTTTGCTATTTTTCAGCTTAAATTTCAAGTTTCAAAGAGATAGAATCAAAATGTCCCAGCTTAAGTGATATTTTTTACCTATATTCAGTTACCTGCATCCAGGGGAATAGGGTCATAGAAAAAAAATTGATATAAAGAACCAAATCTGTTGATGGGGCAGGTAGTTTCTGGGGGAAAAAAGGCTGAACTAGAGCTCAAATTGGTGCCCAATGCACTTTTCTATAAGTTGCTGTTATATTATTAGCTAACGAGTTTTGATTTGCTGAGATAACCTAAAGTTTACCATCTTTTCATGCTGTGCATGTAATTTGGGGAATACAAAAGTGATATTCCAGGGAGGATTCAAAGCTATGAGATAAACCTGGCACATAATATGTAAATGTTAAATTTTCTTCATGGCAATTAATTTAATAAAGTTATATTTCAATGAAAAATAGTTGACTAAAAGTACCAACCTGTTTTAATAAATATTTATATCAGCGTACCATACATATAAAAATGCAAACAAATCCTAAGTGTAAATCTTGATGAATCAAAAAGCGAGCCATCTGTTTAACTTCTAAGAAACATAACCTTGCTCTTGCCACAGTCCCCCTCTAGTCTCTCCAAAGGTAAGCACTACTTTATTTCTCAAACCATGAATTATTTTCCTTCTTTTGTATTTTATTTAAATGGAATTTAAAAAGTGAGTATTCTTTTGTGACTTGCCTCTTTCACTTATTATCATATTTGTGCTATAAACATCAAAGTGCCTATACCTTTATAATACATGTTTTTAATTTGGGGCATTAGTTATCCAGAAGAGGGAATTCTGGGTCATACGTTAATTCTATTTTTAATTTTCTGATGAAACTCCATATGGTTTTCCATAATGGCTGTATCAATTTACAGTCCTAACAGCAGTGTATAAGGGTATTTTTCCCCTCACAACGTCTCCAACACTTGTTGTTACTTACCTTGTTCTTAATTGATTGTTCATTTTTTTTTTATTCTTGATTGTGTGAGTACTTTTTGTATATTTTGAATATTAGGCTCTTTATCAGAGGTGATGTTTACAAATATCTTTTGCGATTCAGTTTGCTTCTTTGTTTTGTTGATTTTTTTTTTCTATGCAGAAGCTTGTTAGTTTAACATAGTTCTATTCATTTGTTCTTGCTTTTACTTCCCTTGCCTTTAAAGTCAAATTTATAAAATCCTCTCTGAATCCAAGGTCCATGAGTTTGATACTTATGTTTTCTTCTATACTCTATTGTTTCAGGTTTTATATTCATGTCTTTGATCCATTTTAAATTAATTTTGGTGTATGGTGACAGAGAGCATTCTAGTTTCATTCTTCTGCATGTGGCTTTGCAATTTTCCCAGCACTGTTTATTGAAGTGGCTTTCCTTACTCCATTATATATTTTTGGATACTTTGTTGAAATTTATTTGCCCACATATATGAGAGTTTATCTATGAGCTCTCAATTCAGTTCAGTTTGGTCTGTGTGTCTGTTTTTCTGACAATACCATGCTGTTTTGATTATTATTATTTTGTAGTATAATTTGAAGTCAAGCAGAGTGATACTTCTGGCCTTGTTTTTTTTTTCTTAGGATGGCTTTGGCTATTTGGGATCTTTTGTTCTTCCATACAAATCTGATAATTATTTTTCTACTTCTTTAAAAAATGCCATTGGAATTTTGATGAGAAGTGCATTACATCTGTATATTGCATTAAATCTGTAACAAATTCATTTTAACTATGTTGAGTCTTTCAATTCATGAATATGAAATATCTTTCTATTTCTTTGTGTCTTTTTTCAGTTTCTTTTAATAACGTCATAGTTTTTCAGAATATAGGTCCTTCACATGCATTGTTAGGTTTTACTTTTCAGTATTCTATTTTTTTGGTTGCAATTTCAAAAGGAATTGTTTTTTTTTATTATTTTTTTATAAATTCATTGTTCATGTATAGGAATACTGTGAATTTTTATACATTGATTTGTATTCTGAAACTTAACCATATTTGTTTATTGTTTCTAATAGATTTTGGTGGAGTCTTTAGAGTTTTCTATATAAAAAAATCATATCATCTGCACGAGGTGACAATTTGACTTCTTCATTCCCAATTTGATGCCTTTAATTTCTTTTTCTTGCCTGATTGCTCTAGCTAGGACTTCCAACATTATATTGAATAATAATGCTGATAGGAGACAGATGTGTCTTGTTTTTAGTTTTTCAACATTGAGTATGATGTTAGCTGAGGGTTTGGCATATATGATCTTTATTATGTTGAGGTACTTTCCTTCTATATCCATTTTATTAAGTGTTTTAATCATAAATGGATGCTGTGTCTTTTCAGATGCTTTTTTTTGCATCTATCGATAGGTCATATGGTGTTTATCTTTTATTTATTTATGTTTATTTATTTATTTATGTGGTATGTTATATTAATTTATGTTATATTTATTTATGTGGTATGTTATATTAATAGATTTGCATATGTTAAACCATCTTTGCGCTTCTGGAATAAAGCTCACTTAATCATGATGTATAATCTTTTTTTATGTATTGTTGTATTTGATTTGCTAGTATTTTGTTTAGGATTTTTTGCATCTGTATTTATAAGAGATACTGGTCTGTAGTGTGTGTGTGTGTGTGTGTGTGTGTGTTATCCTTACCAGGTTTTGATATCAGGGTAATATTGACCTCATAAAATGAGTTAGAATGTATTGCCTCTTCTTCAATTTTTTGAATAGTTTGAGAAGAATAGGTATTAAGTCATCTTTGAATGTTTAGTAGAATTCACTAGTGAAATCATCTGGTCCTGGACTTTTACTTTTTGGAAGGTTTTTGATGATTATTTCAATTTCCTTATTGTTGATCAGTCTATTTAAATTTTTTAATTATTCGTGATTTAGTCATGAAGGTTGTATATTTCTAATAACTTGTCCATTTCTTCTAGGTAATTGAATTTGGTGGCATATAATTTTTCATAGTGTTATTGTAAGATGCTTTGTATTTCAGTGGTATGTGTCATAACTTCTCTTTCATTACTGATTTTACTTGTGTCCTTTCTTTTTTTCCATAGTGTGTCTAGCCAGGGGTTTGTCAATTTTATTAATCTTTTCAAAGAATCAGCTCTTTGTTGCATTAATTTTTTCTATTGTCTTTTTAGTCTCAATTTTACTTAATTTTGCTCTAATTTTTATCATTCTTTCCTTCTGCTAACTTTGGGTTTCATTTATTCTTTTTTCTAGTTTTTTAAGATGTAATGTCAGCTTATTTATTTGGGATTTTTCTTGTTTCTTGAGATAGGCCTGTAATAACATGAACTTTCCTCTTATTACTGCTTTTGCTGTATCACAAAAGTTTTGATAATGTTGTATTTTCATTCTCATTTGTTTCTATGTATGTCTTGATCTCTCTTTTGATTTCTTCTATAACCCAATCATTCTTTAGTAGCATGTCTTTTTAGTCTCCATATATTTGTGGTTTTTCCCACTTTCTTTTTGCAGTTGATCTCCAGATTGAAATCACACCAAGTATGGTGGAGAACATACTTGGTATGATTTCAATCTTTTTAAATTTGTTGAGGCGAGTTTTGTGTCATAACATGTGGTCTATTCTTGAGAATGTTCCATGTGCACTAAAGAAGAATGTATAATCCGGCGTTTTGAAATAAAAGGTTCTGTAAATGTTGATTATGTCCACTGGTCTAATGTGTAATTTAAGGTTGATGTTTCCTTATTGATTTTTTGTTTGGACAATTAATCTATAGCTGACAGTGGGGTATTTGGATCCCCTACTATAACTGGGTTTTTATCACTTTCTCCCTTTAGTTTTGTTAATAGTTGCTTAATATATTTTTGTGCTCCCTGGTTGGGAGCAAATATATTGATAAGTGTTATATCTTATTGATGTATTGTCCCCATTATCTTTATGAAGTGTCTGTCTTCATCTCTTGTTACTTTTTTTTATCTTGAACTCTGATTCATCAGACATAAATGCACGGCACCTGCTTTTCTGTGGATGCCATTTGCTTGGAGTATCATTTTCCACCCTTTCACTTTGAATTTGTATTTGTTCTTTCAGCTAAGATGTATCTCTTGAAGGCAGCGTATTGTTGGGTTTTGTTCTTTGATCCAATCCAATCTGCTACTCTGTGACTTTTTATTGGTGAGTTCAGTCCATTTACATTAAGGGTGATTATTGGGATATGAGGTTTCCTATCATCATTTTATCTTGTTTTTTTGGTAGCACAGTGCCTCCATTAATTCTTTGTCCTTGTGTTTAAGTCTGTTATTTTAATTTGGTGGTGTTTTGTTGATTTTCCTCTGTTCCTTCATGTTTTGTGCTATGTGTCTCAGTTCTGGATTTATGGAGTGTGCTTACCATTAAATTTACGTAAAGGATATTTATATATATACAATAGTCCGTTTTCTTCTTTTTGTGCCTTATTTCCATTGTTCTTTGCCAATTTGGATCTTCCTCCCTTTTTCTGTTTTTGTTGTCTCAAATTATCACTATATATGCTGAACATTTATTTCTAAGTTTCAGTAGCTATTATATCCTTTGTTTAGAGTGTTTTTTTGTTTGTTTGTTTGTTTGTTTTAGCATTTAACCATTATGTAATTTTAAGCTTATAATACTCTGTTCTTAATAAGGGTTGCAATTTTCTGCTTCTGTCTGCTTGTTAGTCATCTGCTTCTTACTCATAGTTATGTATTTTTTGTCCCTTTTTTTCAGGTAGAATGACCCTTTCAGAATTTCCTGTAATGCAAGTCTTATGTTGGAGATTTTCTTCACCTTTTGTATGTCTGGACAGGTCTTTATTTCTCCCTCTTGTTTAAAGGGGAGCTTTTCTGGATATATTATTTTTGGCTGGTAATTTTTCTTTTCAATTGTTTGAATGTTTGGTTCTACTCCTTCCTTGCTTGTAAGGTTTGTGCTGAGAAATCTGATGATAGTCTAATGAGTTTTCCTTTATAAATCATTGTCATATTTTTCCTGGCTTCTTTGAGAATTAATTCCTTGTCATGAATTGTTGACAATTTTAATATAACGTTCTTAAAGATGGCCTTTTTGGATTGAGATAATTAGATGTTCTGTTTGCTAAAGTTCTTTTTTTTTTTCTTTTTTATTCTCAAGTCTCTCTCTTCTTCCTTATGTGCCATTTCCAGATTTGTCTTCGATATTAGTAATTCTTTCCTCCATATGGTCAGCTCTATTTCTAAGCTTACCATTTCATTCTTCATCACTTTTAATGAGTTATTCAGCTCTAATAGTTCTATTTGGTTCTTTTTTAGATTTTCAATTTCCTTGGCAAAGTATTTCTGTTATTCATTGATTTTGTTTCTAAGCTTATTGAACTGTTAATCAGAATTTTCTTGAATCTCGTTGAGTATTTTTCAGAAGTGAAATCTTGAATTCTGTCATTTAAATTACATATTTCTATATCTTTAAGCTTATTTTCTGGAATTTAAAAAAATTTCTTTCTAAGCTGTCTTGTTACCTTGGTTGTTCATGGTGTTAGATGGACTATTTCTCTGCTAAGGCATTAATGGGAATGTACTCTGTTTTTGTTTTTAATGAAAATTTACTGTATATTGATCTTTCTTTAGCAGGTTGATAAGAAGATGTTTTTCTTTTGAGTTCCAGTATGTGGCATCAAGCCTCCTGCATTGCCCAAGCCTTCTGGATCTTTTCTTTGAGGTTAAAAATGCCCTTTATTCTCTGGGGAAGTATGTATCTCCTCTGTCACCAGGTTGCCTAGATCCCAGGTCTCTACCCCATGGGAGAAAGCGAAGGGCAATGGGGGACTGAGCTTCTGAAAAGGCCCTGAAGTCCCAGTACTTACCTGATAATCTAATGCAATGTTCTGCTGTTTCCTTCCAAATCAGCCTGAATAGGTGGACGTAGGTTGGGTTGTGAGAATCCAGCAGTGTGTGTGACTATTTTCCTTCTGGCAATGCTGGCCTCCAAGCTTCAGTTGCTTTGCTTCCATATCTCCACTTTTGTCACTAGCACTGGCTGCAGTGTGTGTTTCAGTTCTTGTTGCTGCAGACTCCTCTGGAGCTTGATGCTAGCTCTGGGAGAATAGGAGTGGGGAGAGAATATGCTCTGGGATGGTGTGGAGAGGCTGCCAGGTTCTGTGACTCAGCTTTCTGCCTGTCAATGACAGACGCTAATACACAGCTGTCATCCCTCTGCATTTGGTTTCTGCCCTGCTCTCTGCCATGATCACTTGGTTCTGCCTCTTGGAATATGCTGATCACTCATGCAGGACTATTTAGGGGCTTCAAAGAGTGAGAACTGCCACCTAATTTCCCCTCACTGCATCTTGCAGGGAACTCTGGGCTGGGTCCACAGCACTGGTCTCCAGCACTGTCTCAGCTCCTCTCTCTTTCCTCTTCCCTTCCTCGCCAGATCTGCCCACCTTCAGATGCTCTGATGCACAGACCTCTCAGATGTGTCTGTGTACTAGGCTGGGTGTTAGCTGTTGTCTGTTGGATTGTAGTTGTTTGGTTTATTATAATTTCAAGGGGCGAGATCAGGGGAGATCCCTCATGTCTCCATTCTTCTGACATCACTGTAGTTCAGTTTATCATATTGTCTTTATAATTAGCAAAAGTCGTGATGCTTAAAAAGTGACCTTCCTATTTGTCAAAACTCATAAAACACTACATCTAAAAAGATAAATTTTACTTTATGTGTATTATACTACAATACAATTGATACCTCCACACTTCTAATATACATTTCTATGTATACCATTTTTATTATATTTCTTTATTATTGATATTTTCTAGAAGTTTAAAGCTCTACTTCTCATTTTATATGTACAATTCATATACGACTGACTGTGCAATATGCAATACAGTATCTATTGATTCAAAACAATTTATTGGGAAAATTTCTTCCACTGCTCTGAAATGCCATATTTATGCCAACATAAATTAAATGTTGTGTTACATTAATTTATTTGGGTTTCCCTTGCACTGATAGCACACATTTCTAATTGCTGAAGCTTTAAAATAAATCTTGATATCCACCAAGTTAAGTCCCCTATCAGCGTTTGCTTCATCATTGTCTTGGCTATTCTTGGTCCATTTCACTTCCATATAAATTTAAGAATAAACTAAACGAATCTCAACACACATTCATATGCATAAATATGCATACACACACAACAAACCTCTACATTGTTTATGTTTGCATTCAATCAAATTTATAGATCAGTTTTTTACAGCACTGAATCACTTTATGGACATAATATATTCTTAAATTTTTAAGAAAATTTTTCTCAATAGTATTTATGGGTTTTTGTATACCGTTTTTTACAAAAATTCTTACAACTAGATTTATTCATGAGAATCTTCTTTTAGGTCATTGCAAATATTATTATATTTGAATATTTTATTTTTTATTGTTTCTTCAAATGCAGTTGATTTATTGTATATAAATATTTTATGAAGTGATCTTACTGTATTTCCTTTTAATTCTATTGATATATTTTAGATTATAGATTTTTGGTGTAACTGATCATGCCATCTGAAAATGCTGAAAGTTGTATTTCTTTATTTCAAACATTTATCTTATTTTTTCTTGCATAAATAAAATATCAAATATGATATTGATTATAAATGCTGAGAGGCAGTCTTGTTCTATTTTCTGCTCAGATGCAAATATCTTTTACATTTTATCATTAACTGTGCTGTTGACTTGATTCATCGTTGACTATGCTGTTATTTGTATACGTTCTTGATATTAATTATTACACTAACTAGTTTCCTCTATTACAGGTTGTTAGCAGTTTTATTATACGTTTTATTTTGAATTTTGTTAAATCATTTTTTCTGTATCTATTGTAATGACTACATGAATTGTTTAATTTGATTTTGTCAATGTGAGTATTATATTGTTAGATTTTCAAGTGTGAAATGAAATGTTTTAGATAATGTCCTAAAATAGCAGTGATGAAAGCAAGGATTAAAATGCTAACACTTTACTAAGGAGGTACACCACTAGCAGTAAAGGTGATGAAAAAAAGGAAAGTGAGGCAAGGGAAAGCTCAAAGTAGTGTGATGCAATGCATTATCTAATTGACTTCCATTTCACAATCAGCCAGGAAGAGATCCAGAATGTCACTTAGTAGACCTATTTGCTTGGCACTCATGCTTTCATCATTTGATAAAAGAGGTGTCTACAAGACAGAGGTAAGTATAAAGTTACTTTTCACCTTGTGGCGAAGTACATGAGTCTAAAAAAAAAAAATCTGATCCTTCTCAAAGTTTGAAATTATGCTTTAATAAATTTTAAACTCTTATTTTCTAATTTTATTTAATGTACTATGTGCTGCTACTTAAAAAAAACCACTTTGAAGAGAAATTTGTCCCATTATATCAGTAGGATCATCATTTAGCTAGTTTCAGTGTTATTTTTAATGTTTTACATTATTCTTTAGACACTTCCCAAATTTTGGTGCAAAAGATGTTCCAGATTTATTTTGTTCTTTCCTTGCCCTTGCCCTGAAATTAGTTAGTTCTCTAAGGAGTTCAAGTCCCTTTTAGTAGAGAATGGCATTTAAACACCAAGATCTAAGTGCTAGGTATGCTTTTGATGTTGGTCACGACTTAGAGGGAAAGAGATTGGTTGACTTGTTAGACTTTCTCTGTATTTTTGGTAATGTCAGAAATTCTTTCAAAAGTACCTAAGCATTCAATTCTTTGGTTAAAGTAAAATGAATAAATGGACCTGAGTTCTAATGTTTGTTTTGTCAATCATCAACTATGCCTCCTTGGGCATGTACTTTCCTTGTGAGAATAATAATAATATCAACTTCTTGGAGCCTGGAATGTTATACATATTAAATTACTACAACTTTATTTTCAAGTTGACTTAATTTCACACAAATTCATTGATGAGAAAAAGGACAGAAATAATACAAGAATATTTTTAACTGTGGATGGAGTTTAAATTGTGAAATAGTTGCATGCAAAGAAAAAGTCAAGTACTCTGAAAATTAATGCTTTTTGTTTTAATATTTTTACGAAAGGTCAGCCTGTAATTCTCTAGGAGTAATATGCATACTAATAAAATACTTTGAATAAACAGAAAGCTTTTTAAGTCTGCAAAGAATAAGAATAATGAGAGAAAAATGTGAATCTGTAATTTTGACTAATGGGTTGTGTTAACAGTAGTTAAGACTACATAAGTTTCAAGTATATAATTCTACAATACATAATTTGTATGTTGCATTTGTGTTTACCACCCAAAGTCAGGTCTCCTTCTGTCATGTCATCATATGTTCAACCCCTTTACCATCTTCTATCTCCCCCAACCCCCATTCCCTCTGGTAACCACCATATTGTTGTCTCTGTCTGCAAATTTTTGTCTTATTTGTTTGTTGCTTTGCTTTGATCTTAAGACTCTGTTCTAGAAATGCTCTTTGATCTTCACCAAAAATACCCAAAAAACCCCCAAAACAAAAGAAAAAAACTATTAACAATTTCATAAGAATATAAGCTATTCAAAATAACCCTGGGAAAACTTAAAATTGCAATGATAAATTTCTTTCTAGAATAAAAACTGACAGAAGAATCCTATCTAATTAGTGATGTTAAAAACTACAAAATAATTATCTGATAAAATACATTTGGCAAAATCAATACAAAATAAAACAGGCCACTCAGAATAAAAATTGTATTGACTACACTCTATGGAAGAAAAAATATTCTTAACATTTTAATTTGCTTTGTCTAGTCAGACAAATTCTGACTTCAAAGAAGTAATGATCTAAAACATTATAGATGTAAAAATTGTTAAAATTTTGATGTAGACAAAGATTGATTATTAAGTCTCAATTTTAAATTTCACACAGAAAGTAATTAATATCTGG
>NW_011888838.1:2906509-2909621 GCF_000151845.1 Pteropus vampyrus
TTTTTTTCCCATTCGTAGATTCTCTTTTCATTTTGTTGCTGATTTTCTTTTCTGTGTAGAGCTTTTCATTTTGATATAATCCCACTTGTTTATTTTGCTTTTGTAGCCTTTGCTTTTGGTGTTAAATAAAAAAAAATCATCACCAAGACCAATGTCAAGGAGCTTACCACCTATGCTTTCTTCTAGGAATTTTCATGTTTCAGGTCTTGCATTTAAGTCTTTAATCCATTTTGAGTTAATATTTGTGTATGGTGAAAAATACTGGTCCACTTTCATTCTTTTGCATGCAACTATTCAGCTTTCTCAGAACTACTAAGGAGACTGTCCTTTCCCCATTGTATCTTCTTGGTGCCTTTGTTGCAAATTAATTAACCACACGTGAGTTTATTTCTGGGCTCTCTATTCTGTTCCACTGACTTATATGTCTGTTTTTATGCCAATACAATATTGTTTTGATTAAAACAACTTTGTAATATAGTTTAAAATCGGGGAGCATAATATCCCCAGCTTTGTTCTTTTTTCTCAATAATTACTTTGGCTATTCAGTCTTTTGTGATTACATACAGATTTTAGGATTGTTTATTCTACTTTTTTGTGTGTGTGAAAAACACTATTGTAATTTTTATAGGGATTGCATTAAATCTGTAGATTCCTTTGGGAAATATCTGAATTACAATAATATTAATTCTTCTAATCCATTAGCATGGAATATTTATCTATGTTCTCTTCAGTTTCTTTCATTAATATCTTACAGTTTTCAGTGTACAGGTCTTTTACCCCCTTGTTTAAATTTATTTCTAGGTATTTTCTTCTTTATTATGCAATTGAAAATGAAATTGTTTTCTTAATTCCAATTTCTGATAGTTTGTTATTAATTCATAGAAGCACAAAAGAGTTTTGAGTATTATTCTGCAATTTTACTACATTTGTTAGTTCTAACACTCTTGATGGAGTCCTTAGAGTTATCTACATATAAAAACATGTCATCTACAAATATGACCGTTTTACTTCTTTTCTTTCCAGTTTGGATGCCTTTTATTTCTTTGTCATACTTTATTGCTCTGGCTAGAACTTCCTATATACTATGTTGAATAAAAAGGGTGGAAGTAGGAATCCTTTTCTTGTCCTTATCTTAGGGTAAAAGCTTTCAGCTTTTTACCATGCAGAATGATATTAGCTGTGGGCTTGCTATATGTGGCCTTTATTATGTTGAAGTGTATTCCCTTTATATATACTTTGTTGAGAGTTTTTATCATAAATGGATGTTGAATTTTGTCAAATGCTTTTTCTGAATTTATTAAGATGATCATATAATCTTTACCCTTCATTTTGTTAATATGGTATATTACATCAATTGATTTGCAGATGTTGAATTATCCTTGCATCCCTTGAATATCACTTGTTCATAGTGTATGAGTTTTTTAATGTATTGTTAAATTTTGTTTGCTCATATTTTATTGAGAATTTTTGCATCTATTTTCATCAGGGATAGTGACTTGTGTTTTCTTTTTTATGTAATGTCTTTGTCTGGTTTTGGTATCAGGGTAATGCTGGCCTGTTAAAATTAATTTGGAAATGTTTACTCCTCTTCTGTATTTTTAAGAATTTGAGAAAACTTGGCATTAATTCTTTAAACGTTTGGTAGAATTCACCAGTGAAGCCATCTCATTCTGGTCTTTTGTTTGTCGAGAGGTTTTTGAATACTGATTCAATCTCCTCACTAGTAATTAGTCTGTTCAAATTTTATGTTTCTTCATGATTCAGTTTTAAATGGTTTTATGTTTTTATGAATTTGTCCATTTATTCTTGGTTGTCCAATTTGTTGACATATAATTATTCATAGTAGTCTCATATGATCCTTTGTATTTCTGTGACATGAGTTGTACCATCTTCCCTTTTATTTCTGATTTTATTTAAGTATTTTCTCTATTTTTCTTGGTGACTCTGGCTTGGTGAATCTGGCTAATGGTTTGTCATTTTTTTTTTATCTTTTCAAAGAAGCAACTTTTGGTTTTATTGATTTATTTCTATTATCTTTTTAGTCTATTTCACTTATTTCCGCTCTAAGATTTGTTATTTCCTTCCTTCTAGCAACTTTGTGTTTCATTTGTTCTTTTTTTTCTAGTCTCTTGAGGTATAAAGTTAAGTTTTTTATCTGAATTTTTTATTCTGAATGTTTTTAGCTTTACCATTTTATATATGGAGAACCTGAAATCTGGTCGGATCTAAGTTCCAAGGAAGAAAATAATAAATAGAAGTTGTGAATTAGAGTGAGCTACTCTTTTAAAATGCACTTAGTTTTGCTTGCGAACATGTAAGATCCATTTAGAATAATAATGTTCTGCTCTCTGGAAACGAATAAGGTAAGATACCTGGATTTTTATTATCTTTCATATTTTAATTGTTGACTTTCCTCAGACAACCAAGAAAGATACAGTAATTATAATTACAAAAAAATTAGATATAAAAATAGAAATACATGAAAAATAGTCAACTTGATCTAAATTTTATTTAAAAAAATGAAATAAAATAATCAAATTTTAATGAAATCTGCAATTTGTTTTCTTACTAGCAGCAAGTATCATTAATGAATAACTATATTTTTTAACTCAATGAGTTATGACTAAGGATGGCTAATATCAAATTAAATCCTTTCTTCTACCTTTTATAGTTGATCTAATGTGTTAATCTGTCATCACTAACTACATTATTCAAGCTTACAAATATTAATCTGTAAAAGAAAGACATGAATGGATCCCTCTTCATCTGTTCCTATTTAAAAAAATAATAATAATAAGACATTTAAAAATACATAATAATAAGACACACTCTGAGCATAACAGCAGCAAAAAGAAAGAAAAGGCAATTGATCAAAATGTGAATTTATTGAAAGATAAAACTGGAAGCAGCACAACTCTATGGTACAATAATTACTAATTGTTTTCAGTATCTGCCTAATGAGTAAAAAAAGTTCCAATTCACAAGTAATACAAATAATTATTAGATTATACAATGTTTGAAGCCATTTCTACATTTGAAAATTTTACTCACAAAACAAATGGACAGCATTTTAAACTGTTTAAAGCTTTCTGTATTACATAAGACTTTAATG
>NW_011888838.1:2909671-2954930 GCF_000151845.1 Pteropus vampyrus
TTTTAAGATTTACTCTTTCAATTACTAAATATGCAATACAGCATCCTTAACTATAGTCACCATGCTATATTCCCATGACTTACTTATTTTATAATAAGTCAATACCTTTCAACTCCTTTCACCCATTTTATCTATCCTCCACCCTTTTACTCTGGTAACCATGAATCTGTTCTCTGCATCTATGAATTTGTTTTTTTGTTTTTTTTTTGTTTTTTTTTTTTTGTTTTTAGATTCACATATTAGTGAGATCATATGGCATTTGTCTTTCTCAGTATGATTTATTTTACTTAGCATAATGTTCAAAAAGTCCATCTATGCTGTTACAAATGGTAATATTTCATTTTTGTTACTGCTGAATAATATTCATATATATAATTTTCTTGATCTGTTCATCTATCAATATACATTTAGGTCATTTCATATCTTGGCTATTGAAAAAACTGCTTCGCTGATCAAGTTAGTGTTTTCATATTCTTTGAATGACTATCCAGAAGTGAATTACTAAATCATATGGTAGTTATATTTTTAAATTTTCTGAGGAATCTCCACATTGTTCTGCACAGTGGTCACACAAATTTGTTTTTCCACCAATAGTGCACAAGGGTTCCTTTTTTCCGCCATCCTCACCAACATTTGTTATTTCTTGTCTTTTGGATAATAAACATTTTGACAGGTATGAGGTCATATCTCACTGTAGTTTCGGTTTGCATTTTCTTGATAATAAGAGATATTGAGCATCTTTTTATGTACCTGTTGGTCATCTATATGTCTTTCTTAGAAGGTGTCAATTCAGATTCTCAGCCCTTTTTTATTTTTTAACCAAATTATTTTTCGTTGTTATTTGTCTTTTTTGCTATTGAATTATATATATGTATGTATATATTTATATATATACACATACATGCATACATACATACATACATACATACATGATATTAGCACCTTATCAGATGTATAATTAACAAATGTGTTTTTTTCCCATTCGTAGATTCTCTTTTCATTTTGTTGCTGATTTTCTTTTCTGTGTAGAGCTTTTCATTTTGATATAATCCCACTTGTTTATTTTGCTTTTGTAGCCTTTGCTTTTGGTGTTAAATAAAAAAAAATCATCACCAAGACCAATGTCAAGGAGCTTACCACCTATGCTTTCTTCTAGGAATTTTCATGTTTCAGGTCTTACATTTAAGTCTTTAATCCATTTTGAGTTAATATTTGTGTATGGTGAAAAATACTGGTCCACTTTCATTCTTTTGCATGCAACTATTCAGCTTTCTCAAAACTACTAAGGAGACTGTCCTTTCCCCATTGTATCTTCTTGGTGCCTTTGTTGCAAATTAATTAACCATACGTGAGTTTATTTCTGGGCTCTCTATTCTGTTCCACTGACTTATATGTCTGTTTTAATGCCAATACAATATTGTTTTGATTAAAACAACTTTGTAATATAGTTTAAAATAGGGGAGCATAATATCCCCAGCTTTGTTCTTTTTTCTCAATAATTACTTTGGCTATTCAGTCTTTTGTGATTACATACAGATTTTAGGATTGTTTATTCTACTTTTTTGTGTGTGTGAAAAACACAATTCACAAGTAATACAAATAATTATTAGATTATACAATGTGTGAAGCCATTTCTACATTTGAAAATTTTACTCACAAAACAAATGGACAGCATTTTAAACTGTTTAAAGCTTTCTGTATTACATAAGACTTTAATGTCTCTTTCAAATGTCTTTAAAACTATTATAAGTACATTAATAATGCATCTATATGTTAGTCCTATAATTAGGGATATAACTGAAAATGGGATTGTACTCTGAAAGTGTTTAAGGCTTTTAGGAGCTTCTTTTCTTTACATTTTACTCCAAGTTAAAGTTTTAGTAAATTTGTATTAGTTTATACCCTTTGCTCTGCCTATGTTAATCCTTTTACTTAATAGATGATCTAAATTTTATTGGTTTCATAACTCAGCATGCACTGTGAGCATGGCAGCTTATATTATTTCTATTCTGAGTTTAAAATATAAAGTGACAAATGGGCTATATTTACCAACATTGCTACCACCAAGAATTTGTAAATCTAAGTCTAATATTGAGCCCTGCAAGTGCTTTGTTCCTTAGTAAACTTTCCTTCCTATGTGTACAAGAGATAGAAGACAAATGGAATTATTTGTTCAGTGCCCATAGGAGGAAATTAAATATTTATTCAAAGTATGTTTTTATCCATTGATAACAAATCCAATGTACAAGTGCTTTGGTTAATGAATATTAGCATTTCGTATTGTAAGATGTGTAGATTACTTATAGCTTGAAGGCAATTTTAGATATAGCTTTGTGGACAAAGAAGTGGCATTTGTTCCAGCATTGAAGATTTTAAAACATTTCTGGGACAGAAGTGCAAAACTTGTATTCTTGCTCTAGCACTGACATTTTTTGTCCAAGTGACCTTGGATAAGTCACTCAAAGTCTTTGAACTCAATTTCTTCATTTTGAAATTATGAGATTAAAATGATAAATGAAATATTAATATATAACACATCTTGACATTGTAGAATACAAGGAAAAACATATACTACCTATAATATGTTATTATTATGTTTAAGATGGAACATAAACAATATTGACTAAATAGTTTTGCTTGTAAATTCTTCTGTGACTTTAGTAGTATGTATTTTCCCTCCCTTATTTAACTTTACATTCTACTTATGTATATATAACAATATACTTTTTAGACATCTTTGAATTATTTTTAATTGTTTAGGTGAAAGATTACATATACATTAATATTATAAGAGCTTTGGGAAAGAGGAGATCTTTTATTTTATCATCATTATCATCATTATTTACTCCTGAATTTTGTAAAAACATTATCAAGACCTTTGAAACAAATGTAATTTAAGTCTTGCCTCTACCATTTTATGACCATATGACTTTAAGTGAGTTACTTCTTAATTCTTTGTGTTCCATTTATTATTTTATAAAACAGGGGTGGTACTGACCTTTTGGGGGGCATGCAAGGGTGAGATGAGAAAAAGCTGCCTTGTCAATTCTCTTCAGAGTACCCTGAACTTAATGAGTCTACTTTCCATTACACACATTTTGTAAGTTTCTTTTGAGTTCAGATAATAAATGAGAAGTTATACAAAAAGATGTTTGCAATAAGTTATGCAAAAGGATGTCTAGCAATAAACCAGCTAGAAGACCAAAAACTTTCTAATTTATTAACCTGCTTATTTCAAGAAATATGGACATAAATATAAATTAAAAAGTAGATATTTCTTTTTTTTAAAGATTTTTTTTTTCTGGAAAAAAAATTTGCTGACTACTTAGTCTTTTTGTTAATTCACTTTAAAATTTGGCATTCAAACTCATGTCAATAAAATATTAGGAGGATTCAATCTCAGAGTAGATTTATAAAAGAAATATCTTTAAACATGCTGTTTTCACTTAGAGAAGCTATAACTCTGTTTTCCATGGTTCAAAGTTTTATTAAATGTTATAATTAGGGTTTCAAAAAATGGACTCTCTGGCTAAAATACTCTAAGTAGAACGAATTCTGTAATAGATGTATAAAACTGGAGGCAGCTCAACTCTGTCTGGGATCCTTGGCAGCCTGTGGGATTTTTAATAGGCTCTCTACACTTACATGTGCACATCATTTAACTAAATCCCAAATGCAAATGTAGTTTTATTTCTCATAATTTATTAATATTAATTTTGTTCTGTTTAACTAATTATACACATTCTGTTAGCAGAATTATTCAGGTGAGGGGTTAGTTCTTGAAAAATATAAAGTGTAGAATCCACCATGTTATGTAAAGTGTAATTGGCTTTTGCCTTAGCTTGGGCTGCCATAACAAAATACCACAGACTACCTTAAAAAAAAAAGAAATTTATTTTCTCAGTGTTCTAGAGGCCAGAAAATCCAAGATTAAGGTGCCAATTTGATCCTTGGTGAAAATTCTCTTCCTGGCTTGCAGAGATTTACTTTCTTACTGTGCCTTTAAGTGGCAGAGAGAAAGAGAGATCTGGTATCTTTTCCTCTTTTTATAAGGCAGAAACCCTTTTGGATTAGAGCCCCACTCTTATGACCTCATTTAACATTTATCGCCTCCTCTCCATATACAGTCCAGTCACACCAGGGGTTAGTGCCTCAATATATGAATTTGGGGTGAGAGAAAACAAATATTCAGTACATAACAAATTTCAAGAATTCTTATGATTCTTCACACTAGTTAAGTGTGTCAGCAGATATATGTGTGTTTTCATTTGAACACATTTGGTTTTATATTTGATCAATTATTTATTTAGCACTGATTATCCAGGCTCTATCTTAGATGTGAGAGGATAGAAATGGAGAAAGAACCTCCATCTCTATGAACTCCTGGACAACATTGCTCTGCAAGGTAGAAATGTGATTGGTTCTATGGAAACACAAATTGACATACACACTATATATTGAGCAGAGTGGTCTTAAACAGCTGAAGAGAGTGGAGAAGAAGTGGCAGGGAGAGAAAATAGCATTCACAGAGAAATAGAGAGTGATGGTACAATGGGAAAAATGTAATTTGTTATGAGTATGAAAGAATGATAAAAAATATTGTTGATAAAATAGTGCAGGACCATTTGATCAGATGAGTTATCTGTTAAGTTTTGGCATTTTTTGATTTTAAGAGCAACTGTGGTAAACCATTTATCTTGGAATCTAGCAATAAGTGTGCCCAAACAAAAGAATTGTACTAATGTTATTTTAAATGATCATTCATTTAAAAATTACCATTATAATAATTGAAAAATGATGAGGTGTAGTGTGTCTGACTTTTCAGTCAAGTGTAAAATTGTTAATTAACTAACCATCACAATTTTCTGGTGTTAAGGACTTAGGAAGATGGAGACTAAGGTGGGTAAAAGGACAATTTTATTATTTCTGAGAAAATCTGAAATTTATTGAGCTGTTTTTAAGTGTAAGACACTGTGTTCAATGAACTACATATATTACCTCATTCCAAGCTTGCCATAACTCTGTAAGAAAGATAGTTATCTCCATTTTACAGATGAGAGAGATTCAAGAATTTAACCAAGTTCCCTCAGCTAATAAGTGGGATTCCAGTCATATTTATCTGCCTTTAAAGTCCACTCGCTTTCTATTACTCTACCCTTCTCCTCTTGAGAAAGAAACTTAGGTTATATTAACTTGCATTATATAATTGATTGAGAATTTTAGCTTAGTAGTCCTCAGAGGAGAGACTTATGTGGCACCATTCTGGAATATTAGAAGAGTGTTAGTGGAAAGAGAAATGGTAAAAGGACATTATCTTTTTATTTTTTTTTTTTATTTATGACTACAGCACCTGGTCTTCCTAGGTGGTCTCTCATCCAAGAACTAATCAGGCCCAACCCTACTTAAGCTTCTGAGATCAGGCATCGGGCTCGTTCAGGGTGGCATGGCCATAGACCATGGGCTGTGGTTCTACTGGGGCGCGAACCAGGACCTTCTGCATGTAAAGCAGACATTGTAACTGCTACACTATGGAACCACATCCAGGATATGATCTTAATTGTAATGTTTCCTTCAGCCTCTTGTATGAAAACAAATGACAATGAACCATTAATCGTTCTTTCTTGCTATTATACTGTGATTTCTGTTTAGGTTAACTAAAAAGAATTAATTTTCTCCCTAACATTATAGCTTTTAATCATTTTAAATGTAAGATATTTTACTCTAAAGCAATATGTTATTATCATTGTGAATGTTATCTTTTATTTAAAAAGGTACATTAATATGATTAATATTTACAGTGTATACTATTTGTGAAAATTATATAAAAATTAAAACTTTACTGAAAATATATAAACATCTTTCAGCATTCTTGTATGTTTTAGAATATCTGCAATCTTTTAGGCTAGTGTTTGGGGACTGTGGTAGACACACACTCAGGTGACTCCCAAAAAGTCGCACCTTTGTATAATCCCCTCATTTTAAGTATAAGTGGAACATGTGACTTGTTTTCTAACGAATCAGTTTCTACCCATTAAGTCTTTTATCATATCATTCCATTATAAAGCTTTTCTCAGGACTTCATTTCATCTGGTTTTGTTTGTTTGTTTGCCTGCCTGAAAGTAATTTCCATGAGGGAAGAGAATTTTGTTATACATAATTTTGTATATCCTGCCTCTACAGCAGTGCTTAGAATGTTGTTGGTGCTCATTAAGTTTTTGCTGAATGAATTATTAATTTGCATATTATTTATTTGTTTTGCTTTTCTGTCTAAATTTAATAGAATTCTTAATGGAATACTCCATGAGAGCAAGGTAATTACCATCTGTCTTTTTCACTTCTATGTTAAATATATCTAGAAAGTATTTAGCACATAATAAAAGACAAATAAAATGTATTCAATAAATACTACTAAATAATAATAACATTTATGTAATACTTTATATATTACTATATTGAAACATACAAATTTGACAATATATTTACATAAAGAACTATTTTATATAATCTGACTATACAAAGTTCATTTCTATCTGATTTATTTCTCACAGTAACTCAATAGGTAAGTGTTATTGCTGTTAAGAGAAAACTATAGACTTTAAGATCTTTGGTCAATGAAAGAGTAGACTTGAGAGCAATTAAGCTTGAGAAATAAAGTCTTGATAAATGGAGAAAGATATGGTTACTTCCTTTTTCTTTGTAGTGTCAAGAATATCCTGGACTAATCTTTCATTATCATAGCCTTGAAATGACACTTGCATCTTCTCATTATGTGTGGCCATAACTGTACAAGCCCAAAATTATTTCTACTCTTCAGTTAATGACACACCATATCCATCTACTTTCTTAGTTTAAATCCCTGGAATCCATTATTGATTTCTCTTGTTCCCTCATTCCTCCCATTCATTCTATTAGTTAGTACCTGAAGCTCTATCTTTATGTTCAGCATCTCCTCTGTTACCACTTAGTTCAATTCATCATTAACTTTCATCCGTACACCTCTGATATCTCCCTAACTAATTTCCCTATTCCATACATTCTCATTCACCATTCAATCAACTGCTAAAGTTATGTTTTAAACATGTAATTAAGATCATATTACTCCATTTTTAAACATAAACTAATAGAGCCCCATTCTTAAAACAAAATTGTAGTCTCTCCCATCTTAGGCTATGACTATTTAGATGAGCTGTTAAACTAGCTTTTAAATCTCCAGTTGTATGACTTTTTTTCACATACAATTGGCTATATTTACATTTGTTTTTTTTTTTTTTTTTCTATTTCTTTAATGTGACTAGTTCTTTCTTCCTCCAGTTTTTTGCACTTCTTCTTTCTCTGGCTCTAGCTCTCTGAATGGTGATGGTCTTCTCTTCATTCTGGTCTCAAATATGAAGGTCTCAATAAGATCTTAATTCACCATGCTGATTAGTGTTGCCACTGCTGATCACATCCATCAATCACACTGTGTCACTTAATTCCATTTATTTCTTCACGAAATTATTACTATCTAAAATCTTATTAATTATATGTTTACTTGTTTATGGTCAAATCGTTCTGCTGGATCATTAGCTTCATGAAAAAGATTATTTTTTTGTCCTGTTTATCTTTCTATTCTGAGCATCTTGAGCAGTATCTGGTGCTTATAACAACAAATATATATTTTTTAAATTAATGAATATATAAACTTAATTTAATGAATCCAAAATGCTTCTCTAAAATGCAATCTGATAAAGTCACTACCTTTTCAAAATTTTATAGTAGCTTCCCATTACTGGTAAAAAAATAAAACGTCTTTAGTTTGAGATATACTATCTCTCATAATTTGTTCTGTTGCTTCCATCTATCATAACTTTAGCTTTATTATACTATGTGAAATTTTCTCAATATAAATCCTACCACATATTTCTAAATTCTGTTCCCTTGAAGTGACATTGATTAAAAAGCTATCTAAAATTTCATCAGGTCCACAGTCTGTAGAAATACAAACCTTGAGGAATTTATACAACATGCAGCTGTGGATAATGTTTCTGACTTGTTCCTATTCAAAAATTTTTTTATTGCTATTTCTCTACTGAACTTTTGTCTTGTTTCTGCTTTACAAAATTTTATTCTAGTACCCCAGTTAAGTGTACTAGAACAGTCGCTTCTCTTTATCTGGGATATTTGGTTATTACAAACAAATTTTTTAAAAAAGCTGGGACCAATACTGTTCAAATTAAACTAAGCCTGGTATTCAAAAAGAAATACAATCTAGCAACCAAAAAAAATCAAAAGTAATTCAATCCTTATTATTATTTTTTTAAATGCCAGAGAAGTGTGTATTCTTAAAGCAAGAAAATACTAAAAACATCTGATTAATATCTATTTTAATATACTTCACACTGGTGACAGCTGCTCTCTAAAAATTTGACTGACTTTATTCTTGAAATTTTATGAAATCATTATTTTTATATTTTTTTAAGGTAAAAAAGCAAGTATTTATCTATATATTTTTTGATCATTATTATTTGGGATAAAAAATAGAAGGAACACTTTGTGACTTCAAAGAACTTAAAACTTTAGCTGGAAATGTTATAAAGGCACAAACATATATGCATTTATCCTCTCACCATCCTAATTTATAAACAAATATTAGATTCTATGGTACAGACTCAAAGGAATATGTTTGTTTGGTGTAATATGCCCAAGTAAATACAGTGCCAGCAGTAAAGTTCCTTAAGGCAATAAGTAGTAAACCCAAATTAGGCATGGTGGAAGAAAACTGAGGCTGGCAAATGGGTTACTATTCAGTTTCTGTTATGAACTTCTCAATTTAATTTAATTTCCTAAGGACCCTCGATACAAATTTCTAATACTTTAGCTCTTACATATTGCTTAGATACAAAATTGGCTCCAGTTACATCAATGTACTAAGACCCAACGATTCAAGGCAATGCTATATGGTAGGTAAAACATTTTCTGGTCCTTACAAGATGCTTAGAAATGTACTATGTGGAGAAGCAGGGTAGATAGAGCAACAAGACAAACTTGGATATTATAAATAAAGGCGTTTGAAGTATCAGTGACATTTTAAATCTTCTCAAAGAATTCTTTGTTGGAAACAGTAGAAGATTGTATGGCTGTGCTTTCTACATCATTCATTCAAGTATACATATAAAATGCATTGTTTTGAGATATGCTATCATAAGAAGTTGTATATTTAAAGATAAAGTTGAAATTTTAAAATATTAAACTTTAATAATGTGTAATACCTAATATTCCTTTAAATAGCCTTAAATTTCATGTTAGCAAAAATTATAATTGCTAGGGAAATTCTTCAGCAAAATCAAGTGTAGATATACTTACTTTGGAGTGGGAGCTTTATATTTTCCTCAAATACATCAACATTAAAGCCTTTGAAATCCGATTATATATGCAAAAATAGTCATGCAGTTCTAATTATGCAATGGCAAAATACCATATTGATAAGAAAAATAACTATGATAGACTTTAATATCTGTGCCTGCAAACATATTACTCATAAACAAAATGTCAAAAGATAGATATTATAATCTTAACAGTCTTAAAACTAATTTATAAAAGTTAAATTAATGCAAATAATTTAACAATGTTAGTTAAGAAAATAATTATAATAAATATATGAAAAATACATTGAGTAGTTCATATTGTTGACATGTGAATGCTGTGTATCTCAGTCCCATAATATATAGAACAATAGCAATTACTATAGAAAAAAGCACAAATGTGATGTAATTAATTAGTGCTTTCAATTAGGCATATTCCAAACAATGTCATTAGTTAAATCAAATAACCTCACATAATGCAGGCTTTTTGATTTCTTAAAACAAATGATTGTCATCTTCTTGGTTTTAAATGTAGAGCTTAATGGGTGTAATTTAAACATAATGAAATCAAATTGAAAGAAACTTTGAATTATGAATCAGTAATATATGTATTATGACAGAGATTATAGTCTGTACTGTTTATAAATGTGTTTTATATTTCGAAGATATTCAAACAATACTTAGACAGATTTCATTGCTTAATCAATACATTTTACCATAAAGATTATTACATTGTTTTATTATGACTACAGTGAAATTTTGTTTATAAGAAATCATATTTAACATTTTAATATATATTTCTTATTGTAAAAATAATATGCTATTTTTATCATAAATAAAAATATTAGAAATATAAATATGTTATTAAAAATTGCACTGAATTTATTGTGTAAGATCCTGTGGTACCGGTTTTAGTCTTCAGTTATTGACAGAGAGCTTCTAAAAACTTTAGAATTTTCTGAGTGAAAAAGTGTTATAAGCATCTTTTATTATTCATAACAAGCCCTTTTCAACCATACCTGTGTTTATGCTAATAAGGTTACTTTTAGACTCTTAGGAGAGTCTAAAAGTAACCTTATTAGCATAATAACCTATCTAGAGTCTATCTCTAGATAGCTTCAGGATGGGTGTTGATCTATGGAAAGACCAAGATATGATTAGAATTGGAACTTCTAGACACCCCTCTCCCCCAACCTCTGGGGAACAAAGAGGGTTGGAGATTAAGATAATCATCAAAGTCCAATGGTTTAATCAATCATGCCTATATAATAAAATTTCCATTAAAAAAACTTTGTAAACAATGGGGTTTGAAGAGCTTCTGGGTGGGACACTACAGAAGGTACATTCTCTTCCCCTTACCTTGTCCTATGCATCTCTTCTATCAGGTTGTTCCTGAGTTGTATCCTTTATAATAAACTTGTAATTGTTAGTAAAGCACTTTCTTGAGTTCCATGAGTGCATCTAGCAAATTACTGAAAGGATTTATAGCAATCAGTTGGAAGTATAGGAGTCCTGAGACTTGCAATTGGCATCTGAAGTGTGGGAACAGTTTTGTGGGACTGAACCCAAAACCTCTGGAGTTTGTATTGATTTCAGGTAGTTAGTATTAGAATTGAAATTAATTGTAGGACATGAAGTTGATGTAGAGTTGGAGAATTGGTTTGTGTGAGGAAAAAATCTACACATTTGGTGTCAGATGTGAATAAAAACAATTCATAACCTATCATACTTTACTCTTGTAAATATTGTATTTTTATGAAGAATTAGATGTGGAGAGCTATTCTTCCTATTGAAGATATTCTAAAAGAAAAAAAAAGTCTTCGGGTCAAAAAATTATCATAAAATTATATTTGTACAAAATATCTCAGAAGGCCAACTATCTAGTCCATAAAACCATCTAAATTGCTAGGAGAAATGTTTAGTCTGTCTAGCTTTACACTCTAAAAAATGTCAACCCATACAGACATATTTTAGTGTGGTCACTAAAGTACAGACAATAATTGCAAAAATACTAAATTTATTATCTCTTTTTCTTACCAATATAAATTGTTTCATACCTAGGTCAATATGAATGTAAGTTTCTGGGTTTCGAATAGCTGTTTTTAAATCACTTGAGAAAAATAATATTTTATAAATATTAAAGAGAATCACTGTGCTAATTATGAAAAAAAGTTAAAAATAGAAAAACCAGTAATTTTAACATTTTTTGAAGAATATTAATCTTGTTTAGCTTAATTCGGTTGTGTTATAATTTGAGAAGTGACATCCCTATGTGATCAAATAAACCTAGGAATGGTATTGATATCATTTGATTATAATAATAGACATTTTAGGAAAATAAAATAAAGAGTAAAGAATAAAGCCAAAAGAAATAAATGTTTATTCAAAACCTCAAAAAATATTTCTTGAGTTTATAATTAAGACAGTCTTTCAAATCAATAGAAAAGAATAAACCTTCTAATAAATGGTCTGGAAAATTGGCTATAAATTTGAGAAAAAATATTTTAATCCCTTCCCACATGCCATATAAAATTGAATTAAAAATTAAAGAGATACATATAACAATTTGAACTATGAAAGTATTAATAAAAAATAAATGTAAATATCTTGAAAATTTGAGGGTAGAAAATGTTTTCTATAACACAAAATCAGAATTCATTAAGAAAAAGACTGATAACTCATAACTTACAGCTGGTACCCATCAAAGATGCAAAAAATACTAACGGGAGGCTGGAATAAATACAATAGGTATTATTAACAAAATAAATATACATGATGTACAAATCTCTTATAATGTTATAACAATAATGGGATTAACCCACTATAAAAATTTGTAAAGGTGATATGAATGTTCATTTCTAAGAATAAAAACTATAAATTCCAATAAAAATATAAAATAGTTCACAATTTCACATATGATCAGCAATGAAAACAGCCAAAATGTAGCATCTCACCATTTAAATATGGAAAAATCTTTTTAAAATAATCATGCTATTCATTTTTGCCAAGAACTGGGGTTGGGATTCCAACGATCCACTCTTATAGGGCTATTGGAAGAAATGCAAAATTAGACAAACATAAGAATGCATATCTCCTTTGCCTCAGCAATTTTACTTTTAAAATCCATCTAACAGAAATACACACATGCACAAGGATATTTATTACAGCAGTTTATAATAAAAGAAAAAATAACCTAAAATTTTAATTAGACAAAAGGTTAAAGGAATTATCATACTATTTATCACAGTGGCTGCATTATTTTACATTCCCAGCACCAATACACAGAGTTCCAAAAAATTAATTATAGAATCACCATATGATTCAGAAATTTCATTCCTATGTACATACGCAAGAAAACTGAAAACAAGGACTCAAACAGATACTTATATACCAATGTTCATAGCAGCATTATTCAAAATAGCCAAAAAGCGGCAAAATAGGCAAAAAGTGGCTAAAACACTTGTGTCCATCAACAGGTGAATGGTTAAATAAAATTTGATATTTATATGTGCAATTACATACCATGGAATATTATTCAGCCATAAAAAGAAATGAAGTACTGAAACATGCTGCAACATGGATGAACCTTGAAGACATTATGTTGAGTGAAATAAGGCAGAGACAAAAGGACAAATATTGTATGATTGTTTGAGGTACTAGAATAGGCAAATGCATAGAGACAGAAAGTAGAATAGAGGTTATCAGGGGCTGAGAGAGCGGAGGAATGGAGAATTATATTTTAATGGGTATAGTTTCTGTTTGAGATGATGAAAAATCCAGGAAAAAAAAAAATAGTGATGGTTATTAACATTGTGAATGTGCTTAATGCCACTGAATTGTATAGTTAAAATGGTTAAAATAGGAACATTAGCTAATCTTTTACAATAAAAAAGTATATTAATCAAAGAAAGATGGTTAAAGAATTTATAGCACATGCATACTATTGAATGTCATGCTACTTTAAAAAAATTAATTAGACCTTTATGTTAACACAGAAAGATATTTAAGATTTGCTTTTGATTGAAAAAGCAAGTTGTCAAACCATATACATAGAATGATCCTGTTAGTGTAAAATAGAAAATGTGCATATATGTATGTAAATGTATGTCATATACTTAAAAAGGACTAGATAGATACAATAACTAGCCATAGATGTAAATGTGGGTGCAGAGGGAGGGTGCCAGCAAAAGAAGACATTCACATGTTAATACTATTCTTTATTTGATAATTTTTTTAAAATAATATGTATTAGTTATTTATAAGAAAAAAGTGAAAAGCACTTGCACTCAAAAATGTTTTTTGTTCTCTTATTATTTTAATCAGAGATTCTAATGTTCAATTAATATATTCTTCCAATATACTTTTTATTCTTCAGTTTTACAGATACTCTGTTAACATTTCAGAAAACCTTTGCATGTACCAATTTTGAATATAAATGCTTTGGTATCCAACTTCCTGAAAAAGATAGCTCAACTTGTGTGAGTGACTCTGGGAGATCTAGGTGATTAAATTAAATAACTTGATTTCATTTGATAAATTATTGCACCACATTTTGAAACAACCGAGGTATAGAAAATGTGGTGCCACCTTGGAATTCGCTAGCTATGTGAATTTGTAATTGGTTTAGTGTTTCCTTCCAACAAATATTCCCAGTCATCATCATGAGGGAAAAGTGCTTCTCTATCAGATGTTTTCATTTTCTCCCAGTTTACTTGTCATAACGCTTTTCTGTGAACTTGTTACCTAGTTGGAACAACATTGTTGACACTTCCTTGCTAATAGGCCAATTTGTACCAGGCATTTGTGTGAGTGGAATATCAGAAGGACCAGCAAAATGAGATTTAGTGATACTTGATATCAAGACTGCAAAAATGACCTGAAGCTAAAAAAAACCTATATCCGTGCTAAACAGTTTTTCTGTTAGTATGTAGCGCCACCCAGTGTTATAGAATACTCCTTAGAGCACTATAAAACAGGCTGTTGTGTTAAGGTGGAAAGAGATGCAAAGGACTATGTGAGCTCCATATTAATATGTTCATTTTGAAATTTGTTTAAGAATATTGCATATATTGCATATGCTAGCTTATTGGAAAACATTAAGTTGAACTAAAATGGCAATAAAAATGGAATGGTCACTCTAATCTCCTTATACTGGTAATTCTCATTTTGGACCTCTGTTGCTTGAAAAAAAAATTCAGGAATATTGCTACAGTTTTATTAACTCACTGTTTATTTCAAGGTATTTTATGACATTCCAAAGAGATAATTCCAGGGGCTATTATAGATTCAGGCATATTTTATGTTTCTGCGTGTCTACAATGATAACTTTCTTTTGAATTAAATTACAGATAAAAATGAGAATGTATTTACAGAAGAAATCAGTAGAGTTTTTCTACGGTAGCTTTTTACCAAAGAGATTCAATGCTATATAGAGATGTTATCTGGCAATTAAGCAATAGAATTGGAGCATAAGTATTTATATTAAGAAAGGTCTAGCAATAAAAAGTAATAAAAAGAAAAAGACATTGCTTCATTACTTATTTGCTGAAGTGGTAAAAAATGTAAAACTCCCTCTTTTTCTTTAATCCTCAGAACTTATATAGATATGATAAATTTAGCTAAATCTTTCTAACCAGATTTCTGTAAGATAAATACACTCTATATTTCTCATTTTATCATTTCTTGAGTGTCTTCAAGATTGCTCTACATCATCTTATTGCTTTTTAAAATCTTGTTTCCACTAATGCCTGGAAATGTGTACCTCTTGTCCTCAAGAGGGCTCAGGGCTTCTTTCGCATAATCCATAGTCACATCAAACTTGGAATTTCTATGACTCAGTAATTTTCCTCATTAAAATTGCTCTCTTTTTCTCTCACTGGCAGTAACATGGTTTTATTTTCCTCTGCTTGAAATACTTTAGTCAGCATGTAACTTGTTGTTATTGTTCTTGCTCTTATTGCTCTTATTTATGATCATCAAGTTTTACTCCTCTTTCTTGTTTTTCTCAGGTCCTATCTCCTGCTGTGTTCATTCTCTTTTGCTGTGTTTCTTGATTTGCTCTTTTCATTCCTAGGCCATCATTATGATTTAGTCCCTTCTTATCTCATACTTTTATTACAATTTTCTCCTACCGAATCTCTCTATTGCTCACAAAATTGTCTTCAATTTAACAAAATTAATGTATTTAACAGAACAAAATAAATATATTGAAAATTTTCTCATTGTCTTTGCAAGTAGACTGCAATTCCTTAAAATTAATAATTATACCTTTCAACATATAACACTATTATTTGACACCAGGTATACTTATTTGATCTATGTGATGTTGACCATGGAGGTAACAAAACAGTAATGCAGAGCAAACTACTGATTGTGAGTAGAATTTAATAGTGTTAGGTAGGAAGATTCAATGACAAAACAGGTGTATATAGTTCAAAAGAACAAAAAGAGTATTATATAGCCATTACCAAAATTAAGAGTCAAACATATACAAAATGGAGGCTGGTCAGAGTCCACACTCTTAGTTCAACTAGTTTAGATCTACCTCATATTTCTGGACAAGGAGGAAATAGAAGTTTTTGTTAAAGTGTATTTTGTTATTATCATTGATTTTATTGCTATTTATACAGTGAACTTTACATTTTTCAATAACTATGTTTGAAGTATTTCTTTTCAATGTATCTTTTTAATTTTCTTTATATATTTCCTGGCTAAAGGTCCATTACGACATATAGATATATGGAAAAATAGATGTTGCCTGATATTTAGAGTCAATGCTTTGATGTCTAGACTGGAGCATGGGGAGCATATACTTATGGGGAACAGAAGCAATAGTGAGCTCCCAGGGTTATTTTTGGTCAGGGTGGCTTTGTGAATTCACTGGGACAGAGGACAAGAACCAGTTACTTGACGTGAAATTGAGGGCTGGAATAAACTCTCTATCCATGCAAGAAAGACTAAAATAATTTTGACTATTTCTAGGAGCTATTATAAAGTTGCTTTTATAAAGTTGCTCATCTAGGAGCTGTTATAAAGTTGCTTTTATAAAGTTGCTCATCTTGAAAGAAGGAGGCAAGTGAAGAAATCATCTCGAAATCTGGGAGGAACTGCCTGTTAGCTCAGTGACTAGATCTAGAATAACCCTGGGTCAACACGGTATGGGAGTTGATATAATTCCTGATTCCAGAATGGGGTTTCAGAATCCAGATGGAGGCAAATTCAGTACCATTGGGCAAAGATTAAGGGAGGAAGGAGAGAGAGAGAGAGAGCAAGAGCAAGAGCGAAAGAGAAAATTTCCCATGTGAGATTTTTGTGAATATTCTAAATATATAAAGAATAGTAACACTAAAAAAATAATTTATCAGCAAAATTAACAATTGAGAAATAGGAACAAGTCAATAAAATACAAACATTAGAGCAATTTCAAAATGATTTTAAAGTATGTTGAAAATACTACAAGAGAAAATGGAAAAAATAACATTCCTAAAAAGAGTAAGAAATTATGTAATAAAGACAGAGTCATATAAGAATTGATAGATTTTAAAATAAAATTATGGATCTTAGATATTAAAATATGGTAACTGATATAAAAATAAAACTTCACACAGCATCATAATCTTCAGACCGAACGCAAAGAGAGATATATTGAATTGAAAGATGAATTCCAGATGCGTTCATCTGGAATGCAGCATAGAATGATAAATTAAAAATAAGAAAGAGAAATTGAGAGTCATAGATAATATACTTATGACTCCACCATAGCTAATATGAGAAAACAGTAGGTGGAAAAGCTTATCTAAAGTGAAAATGCCTTAAGAATTTATTTCTGAATTGAAGAATTATCTTAGTTTTCAGATTGAAAAAGCACACAGACTGCTATAAAGGATAAATACAATTTGTTCAGCCCTAGTTCACTGTAGTGATATTGCAGAACATAGTAAAGAACAGAATCTTTAAAACTGTCAGAGAGAGAAAAGAAAACTTGGCTACAAAGGAATGACAAATAGTCTTAAAACAAACTTTTCATCAATAAAAGTGGATGCCAGTGGAATCTTATATTCAAATGACTGAGAGGAAACATTGTCATACATACCAGCACACACAATCATTTTTGGTTGTGTCAACTGTTAGACTTAATATTTTATTTGATTTCTCTTAAAAACAAACACAAAGAAAATAACACTTCAAGAAAAATTAATCCTTATAAATAGTAATACAGTATTTAGAAAATACAAAACAATTCTACAAATCCAATTATCCAGCTGTTAAATCTAGAGGCTATTTATGGTTTGGAAATTTCTGTAACCTTAAGTGGCACATGTAGAATCGGCATTCTTATTTTCTTCAATTAAAAAAAATTAATGGAGTAATCTATTTAAATTATAGTTACATAGGAAAATCAGTCATTAGGTTCCAGTTATTTATTGCTTCATAACAAAACCACTTCAAACTTCATGGCTTAAAATAACAATCTATTTCACTCATAATTCAAGACATAGGACTTTGGAAGGTGAGTGGTTAGATGATTTATATCTGAATGTGGTGTTTGTCAGCTGGGGCTACTAAAGCTGAAAAATCCATTTTCCAGATATCTTTTTGCTTACATGTCAGATGCCTTGAAGCTCCTTGGATTTGATCTCTTTCCATGGAGTTTCATCCTCCCGGGCCTCTGCAAATGTCTTGTGCTTTTTATAACTTAAAGAAATCAATGACACTTTCAACTTCCTGTCTGGATATTTCCTCTGGGTCTGTCAGTTCATTAAAAAGAATTATATTTTCTATGTTATCACAGGCACCAGTTTTACTAAATCAGTTTCACCAGTACACAACATTATCAACTTTCTCTAGTCTCAGTAAAATTTCCTCACAGTCCTTCTAGTATTCCTTCACCGTCTCTTTGAGATCTTTTCAGGTTCCTCTCACTGCCTCGTTATTCTGTTTCCAATAAAGAAGTTCCATATGAACAATTAATAACAAACCACCCTGAAATGTAATCATGTAGAAACTATTTTATTTTGCCCAAACTTTATGTCAGAAGTTCTGGAAGAGTTCTTCTAGGTGGTTTATTTATGATCTATGTGATGTTGGCTGAGATGGCTGGGGATTAAGGTTTCACTTTTGAGATGACTTTTTTTTACGTCGAACATCTGGTACTTTGAGGATTCTGATTTCTCTGTCTCTCTCTACCTGTCGCTATCACTGTCACTGTTGCTATCTCTGTCTCTGCCTCTGTCTCTCTCTCTCTATCTTTCTTTCTCTCTCCGTATCATAGCTCACCTTCTATGAACATCTCCATTAGCCTGAACTTCAAACTTTCACAGCATGGTGATGTCAGGGTAATTACACTTTGTAAAGTCGTGCAGTTTTCAGATGGCAGGCAGTAAAAGCTTCCAGGCTACTTAATGTCGACCTGTGGACAGCAGTACTTATACCTGACAAAATAATAAAAATAATATATACTCCATTATAGTAGTCTGTTAAGATTACTTTAACAAAATACCACTTATGTTGTATCAGAATCTACCAGGTTAAAAAGGATATAGAGATAGACTATAATGGAGTATATTTTATTTTTATTATTTTTAGTCTTTTTTGTTTTTAAATTACATTTGGCATACAATATTATATTAGTTTCAGGTGTACAACATAGTGATTAGACAGTATTTAACTTATGAAGTGATCAGCCCAGTAAAATCTAGTATCCATCTGACACCATATATAATTATTACAATGATATTAATTGTATTTCCTATGCTATACTTTATATCCCCATGACCATTTTGTAACTACCAATTAATACTTCTTAATCCCTTTCCATTTTTCACCCTCCCACCCCCATCACATGTGGCAAACATCAAAATGTTCTCTGTTTATGAGTTTGTTTCTATTTTGTTTGTTTATTTTTTTCTTTAGATTCCACATGTAAATAAAACCATATGGTATTTGTCTTTCTCTGTTTGACTCACTCCGTTCAGTATAATACCCTCTAAGTTCATCCATGTTGTTGCAGATAGAGAGATTTCATTCTTTTATTTCTCCATTTCCTATTTTATTATTATTATTATTATTTTGCTGAGTAATATTCTATTGAATATATGGATGCATATGTCTCTTCAAAGTAGTATTTTGGGTTTCTTCTAATAAATTCTCAGAAGTGGGATTACTGGGTCCTTCTTTGTCTCTTGTTATAGCCTTTGCTTTATAGTCTATTTTGTCAGGTATAAGTATTGCTACCCCAGATTTATTTTTCATTTCTATTTTCATAAAATATCTTTTTTCATTCTTTTACTTTCAGTCTGTATCTTTTGATCTGAAGTGAGTCTTTTGCAGGTCTTGTTTTGTTATTCATTCAGCGCCTCCATGTCTTTTGATTGGCTAATTCAATTCATTTACATTTAAAGTAATTATTGATAGATAAAGAGTTATTGCCTGATAGGAGATAAAGATGTAATTTCCTTGGAAAATATAATGTCACAAGTATATCCTTTAGTATAACTTAAATATAAAACAATAACAAAATATTCAGGCAGACAATTGTCTTAGTCTATTAAGACTATTTTAACAAAATGCCACAGACTCATAAATAACAGAAATATATTTCTCACAATTCTGAAGGCTGGAAGTCTGAGATCACAGTGCCATCATGGTTGAATTCTGGTGAGGATTGTCTTCTGAATGGCAAACAGCTGGCTTTCATTGTATCCTCACATGGCAGAGAGCAGAGAGGGGAAAGTAAAGCCTCTCATAGCTCTTATAAGAGCACTAATCCCATTCATGAGGGTTCCACCCTTATGAGCTGATTACTTCCCAAAGGCTCTACCTCCTAATTTTCTAAGCAAACTTTGTGAAAATTGGCAGGTTTTTAAGAGATACGAACAAAGTATAACTCCAACTGGTATATTATTATGAAGTTTCATTTTAATATATAAATTAAGCCGCCTGTAATATATATTAGAATCTTACACACAGTAAATATAAGAAGGAATATAAGGCAAAGAATGTCTTTGTTAAAAAAAAAAAAAAAAAACTCTTAAGTAACAAAAAGGAATTAAATTATATTAATTTTTCTAGTTTTTCACATTGACTAAAGTATTATTTTCTTTGAGTTGTATGATTTAATTGAATTTAGAAAGAATTGAAGATGTGGTGATGTGAATAGTTTAAAAGCAAAATCCATAATCCATTTCACATTATTGTTAAAATAATAATTCTATGAATGAGATTTTACATTGTTATTGGAATATCAATTCATTCGGTTTGCCCAATTTAAAAGGAAAACATCTGCTTTTATAGTTGGAACATGCTCTTTGTGGACTAATTGTTTATCTGTTCTTAAGATGTGGTGTTAATGGTGAATATAATTCCTTATCCTACATTCAGAGTTAAGTTTTCTATATATTTAATCTCTTTTGCTTTTATAGTACATGAATATTATTTTAGCATTATTGTTTGGTTTCTCTTTATCATTGATTATAGTTGTAATATATTATCATATTCTGAAGTCACAGCAGCTGATTAATATTACAGGAATACTTTCTTATGTGCCCATTAAAACTGTTTTATTTTTGGTGTTTTACTAATGCAATTATTTAATTGTAGTTTAATTTAAGATCTATTCAGTGAAGTAAAATGTGTTATATGACATTATTGGAAAAATCCACTTCACGAAATATAATAGAATAAGCAAACAATCTTTTAAAATCAATCTTTTAAAATCTCACTTGAAATGATTCTAAGAAAATGGTTAAAAACAAGATAAATTAATTTCATTTTTTAGGCACTGTGACATTTCAGGTAACTCACAAAGGAAAGGTGGTGATTTAACTGTCTGGATGGCACAGCAAGATTCCTTCTGAAGTTGACCAAAGTTGGCTCTGTAGTATCTTGCTTTCTTTCACAAAAAACACACACTTCCTTTGGATGCTCAGCATGATATTCAGTAAGCATAGAAATGAGAGACTAACAAAGAAGAAATACTGTTATTTATTATTCAGTACTCTCCTGGGGTATCTTGCCAGTTGGAGTTAACATACTCTTGCATGAAATATTTAACTCTCAGTGGTTCATTCCAGGCAAAAAACAAACCAGACAATGTACATCAGTCAAGTAAAACAGGATTAAAAGCTTGAGTTTTATCAATTTAATTCATTTTTTGAATGACTAAACAAAGCTTTCGTGAATAATTTCTATGTACCTTGAAAAAGTATTAGAATTAAGCTCTAGAAATTTTTACAGTAAATTCTCAGATTTCCATAGGCACATTATCCATATTGTCAAAATATCTTTCATAAACAAAAAATGTTGTTGATTACTACTTAATTTTTTGTTTTAATACCTTTCACCCTTTATTTACAAATACTTCAAAAAGATTCTAAAAAACAAACAGAAAATATTAACCCATGATCCACAAATATGTAAGTAAATTTGTGTTCTATGAGTATGTGCTCTAAATAGCACTGTTTTGTTTTCACATGCAGATTATTTACTAATTTTTTGAATGGGAAGTCTGTGTTCAGTTATAAAATTTTTATTTTTTATTCTTATTACTGAAAGGAAGAAAATACATTTTTGTATTGGTTGCTGTATTAGTTTTTTATTATGAATAACAAATTACTACAAACTTAGTGGCTTAAAACACATTGATTATTGTGAGTTAGGGATCCAAACATAGCTTAGCTGTGTTCAAGAAAAACTAGAGGCCGACATTAGTTAAAGCAGTAAAACCAGATTTTATTCAGGATTATTGCAATATGGGAAAAGAGTTATATTTACAAAATTCTCTCAATTGTTTGTGGTTGTAGTAGAAATTCCTTGCTCTCATGTAGACAACATTGTTATATAAATGATAAAAACAAACAAATAAATAAACAAAAGACTACATAAATAAGTAAAATGCAGTGAGCCAAATGGTCATGAGAAATACGGAGAAAAATATAGAATAGGAGGGGGAGTGTCAAGTTTCAACAACGGGGATCAGGATAAATGGTACTTTATACTTTAAAATAGGTTTTTTCTTAAGAAAGTGAAGATTCAGCAAAGACCTAGAGGAAGTGAGGGAGAATCCATGAGAATATCTTTAGAAATAATGTCCCAGGCAGAAGAACGAGCAATTTAAATTAAAATTAAAAAGCCCTAAATTGGAATGAGGTGTTCAATGAACAGCAAGGAGGTCAATATGTGAACAGCTGAATGAACAAGAGAGACTAAGTAGGAGATGAGATAGATAATGCTGCCAGATAAGCTAAATCTTTCTACATTGTTATAAGTACTTTAGGCTTAACTATAAGTGAAACTCAAAGTTATTAAAAGTTTTCAGTAGGGAAAATATTTCATTTAACTTTATCTCAACATTTTTATTGTGGAAGACAATATACTATGCAAAAATATCTAACTCACACACACACAAACTACTTGAGATGACATTGCTATATTGCAGTATAAATGCCTATGTAAATATCATAGTTTTACCAGATCTCTCATAGTGATTGACTGACTTTTGAATCAAAATCTCTTTCCTATACCTTGAGTAACCACATCTTGGTTCTTATGGTGATTATTTCTTTGCTTTATAGTTATACAAAATAGGTATGTGTCTCTAGCTTTACAATTTAACTTATTGCAAAATTTGTATAAGTCAAACACTATCCATATTGTTTTATGCCAATTTCTTTAACTCAACATTTTCTAAGATTTCCTCACCTCATGTAGAAATTTGTAGATGTTCATTTTTATTGCTCTATAAAATAAATTTTGTATTTATTTTTTCTACTTTTGATGGATTTTCAAGGCTTCTAGTTTGGGAATATTATGAACAATGCTGGTATCAACAATATTGTGTATATATTCTAGAACACATATCACATATTTCTAGTTAATATCTAGGAGTGGAATTGAGGGTCTACGGGGTGTATATAGTTTCACTTTTACTCAATATTGACAAATCATTGCAAAGTTATTTTCAATCACATTCTCACCATCATTAAAAAAGACATAATTACTTCACATCCTCAACATTTGGTATTATCAAAACTTTATTGCATGTGATTTCTGTTTGGTAATTTATATTTATTTATTTACTTTTTTGTTTATTGCCAAGACTATTTTTTAAATTCACAGCAAAATTGAGGGGGTGTCACAGAGATTGTCTATATATCTTTTACTCCTACACATGTGTAGCCTCCACCATTATTAGCATTCTCTATGGGAGTGGTACATTTGTTACAATTGATGAACCTACATTGACATGTCACTCAAAGTTCATAGTTTACATTATGACTCACTCTATGGGTTCGGACAAATCTGAGAAAGATATATATCCATTATTATAGTGTCATATAGAATATTTTCACGGTCCTCAAAATCCTCTGAGCTCTTTCTATCTATTCCTCTCACCTGCAACTTCTGACAACCTCTGAACATTTTCCTCTCTCCACAGTTTTGTCTTTTCCAGAATGTCTATAGTTAGAATCATACAGTATGTAGCTTTTTCAAACTAGCCTCTTTTACTTAGTCATATGCATTTAAATTTCTTCCATATCTTTTCATGGCTTGACAGCTCATTTATGTTTAGTACTGAATACTATTCCATTTCTGGATGCACCAGAGTTTCTTTACCAATTCACCTACTAAAGAACATCTTCGGTTGCTTCCAAATTTTGGCAATTATGAAACAATGCTACTATAAACAGGTTTTGGTGTGGACATAAATTTTCAACTCCTTTGGGTAAATAACAGAGTGTGATTATTGGATCATATGTTAAACCTTCTTCCATAACGGTTGTGCCATTTTTCATTCTATCAGCAATGAATGAGAGTTCCTGTCGTTTCGCATCCTCATCAGTATTTGGTGCTGTCAGTGTTTTAGATTTTGACCACACTAAGAGATGTGTAGTTGTATATCATTGTTGTTTTAACTTACATTTTTCTGATGTGGAACATCTTTTAATATGCTTATTTGCCATCTGTATATCTTTCATGAGGTGTCTGTTAAGGTTTTTAACCCATTTTTAAATGAGTGGTTTATTTTTTTTATTGTTGTGTTTTAAGAGATCATTGCATTTTTGATAATAGTCCTTTATTAGATGTGTCTTTTGCAAATATTTTTTCTCAGCATAGCTTGTCTTCTCATTCTCTTAATATGGTCTTTCACAGAGTAGAAGTTTTTAATTTCAGTGAAGTCTGGCTTATTAATTATTTCTTTCATGCATTGGTATTTAAAAAGTCACCATGATACAAAAGGTCATCTAAGTTTTCTCCTATGTTATTTTCTCAGAGTTTTATAGTTTTGTGTTTTACATTTAGGTCTGTGATACATTTTGAATTATTATTATTTTTGTGTGTGAATAATATAATGTCTATCTAGATTCAGTTATTTTGCATGTGAATTGATTTTTGTAGTTTGAAACCAGGCTTGCATACCTATGATAAATCTGTTGGGTCAAAACTTCCCTGGACTTTAGATTTTTTTTTTCCAGCTTTTTTATTCCTTTAACATATTAACAAAATAATATTCCTCAAAGTTTTAAAAAAACCTTTGAAAAATATACAGTTTCATATCATTTACAATAACATATTAGTTCAGGTTCCAATATCATACAAACACTGCTATGTTTTAGAAATACAGTGGGAAGGCATAATTCATTGCCTCCTGGAGGGTGTAGACTCGTGGATATGTTTTCATAGTCCAACTATCTCTGTTGTTATCCTGATACATAAACTATTAGGCACCTGAGAGGTTTGAAGATTATTCAACATGAACTTCAATATCTTCTATTTTGATCTTAATATTTTCAAAACTTACAGCATTTATAATCTCTTTACAAGTTTACTTCATCCACAACTAAGCCACCTTTATTGTCATTATCCTAAATGATTAAATATTAACCATATGAACTGTTAATATGTACACCGATCAAATTAAACATAAAACTGTGTAGCTGAGTTGTGGAAGATATTGTGCACGCTTCTCGGTGCAATCTAAAAACAAGCCCTATCTGGAGGGCAGGAGAGCCTTGAAGCAAAATGCAGACCACTCCAGATTGGTAGGTGGCAGGCTTAGTAAGCAAGAGAACTTAAAAGTTTATGTTGGGTGGCCACAAGACAAGTAGATTTCTGCACCTACCCTAAAACTTTTAAACCCAGTTAAAAAAGTTTAAAAAATTAATTTTTTTTTTAAAGTTTATATAGAAGCTGTAACTGGATTCAGTCATGTACTCAGGGGCCTTAACTGGGGTTATTCATGTACCCAGTTCAGATGGTCTCATCACTATATTTCTATCTCAAGGCTTTATCCTTAGAATACCTTCTGAGAAGAGGGAAGGCAAGTGGAGTGCACATTTCAAAAGTGCAGGGGAAGGAGTGAGTAGCCTCCAATTGTCCATGTCCATCTCATGGGTTAAACTGGTGGTCACATCTTCTTGATTATAGTCACCAACATTTTATCCCTCATGGCTGACTGTTCCAATCTCATAAGCCATCTCTTTTGTAATGTGCCCTGAGCAGTCAGCAAAGGATTTCACTGGCATGGAGGTGGCTCATTTGGCAGCTATCTGCTGCATTGGAGGCAGATGCCATAGCAACAATACAGGCACATGCAACATAAAACACAGGTTAATGACAACTTTTTCACCAAGAGCCCCAGGATTTGAACCATTGATTTATTAAGTCTCTCAAACTGGGGTTCTGATCACTCAGGTGTTCACTTGTGTCCTCATGTGATTTAATAAAGATGACTCATTAGCAGACTCATTAGGTATAAACACACAACACTCTGTTTTAATAATGCTGTAGATGCCTCTTTGTGAGATAGTAATAGTGTCCAAAGCCATCCTGTTAGACAGGCTTTGTTGGCTTTCATTCAAGACCTCCTAATTGAATTTAGTAATAGCTTCTATGTGTGATACAATGTCCTCCAGGCCAATGGTGGGAATAAAGACGGAAGCCAAACGGTCATATCAGTGAGAAATAGGATGTGCCCACCTGGTCTTGAAGAAAGGGATATTGTCAGCTTTAGGAACTTGACCTGGTTGTGCTTACCATACATGTCGCCTGGGGAAGGCATCATTGTCAAGCATGAGGATATGAGTCAAGGGTGGGATATGCTGGGCCAGAACTCACACCTTTGTTTCTCTTTCAATGGTATGTGTTCCATTCCAGGTATAATGTATATCAACAGATACAGATTGTAGCAGGATGACAGGATCCTAGTGGAGACTGCAGAGTCTCCTTTCATCCAAGAGTGCAAAGTAACTCATGTATCCCTGTGGGACATCCCATTATAAATTCTAGTAGATAATTCTTTCCCATGCATGATGTGGTTAGTGCTCTCAGTAGTATAGTGTGTTGATCCCTGGTGAGAGTCAGGGCAACGACTGTTTTTCGAGATTTCCATACCTTTACGGGAGTCCCTAGTCTGGCATATGGGGCAATAAGCCTTTCTGATTAATCATTCAAATGTTTTAAAGGCTGGGACAGTACTTTAGTCCACCCAACCAAGGTGATTTTACTTGTTATTAAATTAATTTGCATCTTTAAAATTTCTTTTCTTTTTCTTTCTTTTTTTTTTAACCAACTCTGCTATTTGCGGGTTATAGAGGAGATGGAACCTCGATTTAATGTCATGTTCTTTCACCAATCATGATGTTTAGAATGTGACCTCAATCACTGGCTATTCCACAAGGATATCTTCACACGGTACTCAGCTTCTCTAATCCCCTAATGGTGGCAGTCTGGTTTGCACAGTGACAGGGGAAAGCTTGGTTTACGCCAGATGGAATGTCCACATAAACCGAGGCATAGTTAGAAGCCTCAGTTACATGGAAGGAGTCAGTATAGTCAATTTTCCAATCTCTCATCAGTTGAGAACTCTAATGAATGGCCCCAGACTCCTTTGGTAGTTGCTTTGGGCATTGTTTAAAACACACAGGACATGCTGTGACTGCATTAACCAAGTTATTGTATTTCAAGGGTAATTGGCATTCTTGTCAATATGTTATCCCATCCGGGTACTGCAGTGGCCATTTTTGTATACATTCAATTTGCTGTATCTACTACAAGATCAGTTGCTAGGGTTTATACCTGAGCTACAATATTAGCTTCTTAATTGCTGGGGAGTGTCAGTACCTTTGAGCTGGAATGTGGAAGATAGTGAGGATCGCCTTAAGCCCTTGCTGCTGAACCCAAATGTTTTTACATATCCTGACCCCACAAGGGCCAACTCATGAATTATACATCCCTTAGCTTATCATTGTCCAAGCCATGGGGTTAACTTCTTTAGAACAGCGGAGCTGTCAGTGCCAGGAGTTAATGGTCAGGGATTATGAGTAGTCTCGCCAGCCAAACTGTGGTTCATTCTTTCCTTAGAGGCTCTACCTGAAGGGGCGTTGTGTACGCTGATAGTAGCCATTGTTCTATGGGGTATATAGTTTTTGCCCGCTTCCAGAACTGGGACCAAAATCCTAGGGAGACTCTCCCTTTCTGTTGTCTCTGCCACAGTGCCTGACCCATGCCTTTTGAAGTCAGACACATCTAACTCAAATGGTAGCCCTGCTTGGGAGAGCCCAAGAGATTTAATCTGCTTTACTACTGTTTTCGCCTTTCCAAAGGTGGCTTGCTGCTCTGTCCCCCGTCCTATTTGTATTCTTTCTTTATCAGGTGGCATAAGGGTGGAGGCAATATACCAGATGGGGAATAGAAGTCCTCCAAAACCTCAAAATTTCTACAAAGGCTTGTATCTCTTTTACATTCTTTGGATTGGATTGGTTTATGTCTTATCAAGTACAGTTTCGGGGACAACATTCATCTTACCCAATCAAATGACTCCCAAAAAGCTTATGATGGTGATTGGGCTTTGAATTTTTTTGGGGGGCGGGGGGTCACTGCCTATCTTTTTCTTCACAGATGTTCCAGCAAAGTCTGTAGATTGCCTTGAAGCAGAGGAAAGTCTTCGCATGTTCACATTATATCATCAATGTAATGGGTCCCTTTTATTGATGTGGGGATGAAGAACAGGGACAATTTATAGATTAGTAGCCCATGACGTATTGTGGAGTTGGGCATTTAGCCTTGGGAATCACTTGAAAGCTTCATTATTGTCACTCTCACATAAAAGCAAATTGATCTTTTTTTCCAGAAACCTGTGCTTGTCAGGGGTTTTCCATAAATTTCCTTAAAGATAGAGCACCTCGGCAGGAACACTTCTGCAAAAGCATCAAAGTAAAACAATAACTATCTGAACATGACAAAAGACTTAAAAATGGCCATAGTTAAAGATCTGTTGAGAGTTTACACACGCACACACAAATGATGCAAGTGGCTTAGTTAACCATTTCGTGTTAATCAGCTTGATCACATAAAAATTCCTTTTTAAGATCACTTTTTTTACATATCTCCTGCAACTTTCATAAATCTTTTGCAACTTTCATAAACCTTCTGAAACTTTTATATACAGTTCAACTTTTGTCTTACATTTTTCTTTTTTTCTTTTGAAAGAATCACTTTATTTTAGGATGAATAATTATTTCTTTTCTTTATTAAAATAATATGTCCTTTATTTTTTTCTCATCTAAAGAACGTTATTTTTTTCAACAAAAATGTATCTATGTCTTATTTTTTAAATGAAAACATGCATCCTACTGTTGATATACAGTTATTTTCTTTTAGCTTTATCACATTTATAGTATTATAAATAAAAAGAGCTAAGGTTTAGCTTTATCATATTTATAGTATTATAATACTATAAATACTATAAATATAGTATTATAATACTATAAATATGATAAAGCTAAATATAGTAACCTTGGCTCTTTTAAAAATCGGTTTTGACATAGAAAATTCCACAGCAGTTTGCATTTAAAAAATCTTTTTGTTATTGTTCTCTGAATTTGTTGTTTGAATTGTTCTACAATTCAGACATAAAATTTACTACTTCAAAGGACAGAGAAAGACCATTAAGTTTTCTCCTAAGCTTTTGGGGGTAATTACTATTTAAATTTTTCCTTTAAGTAGCAACTGCTTTGTGGGACACTCTGTTTTATTGTCAATTACCATAATATTCTCAATTTTCTCTCCTCACTTTTCCAGAGATTTTAACTCTCAGGGTCCCAATCAGTCTTTGTCACAAGTGCTTGGACCTTAATCCTTAGCAGCTTTCACCTTACCTGCCAGCCCCAAAACTAGCGGAGTGGTGGACAGCCATGTATTCTTTAATCTTAGCTCTTTTTTAAACTTTCTAACTTGAGTTTTAGTCTCTAATTGGACATCAGTGTCCAGCCTAACTGCCCACAGTAAAGGCCAGCCCACTGTAGCAACCCTTTTTTTCACTTATTTGCCACAGTGTGCTATGCTTAGTTCCTCAAACAAGTACATGAAAGTATGCAGTTTTTAGCACAACTATATACTCACACAGTGGTCCACAAGGATCTAACATACAGGTCATCTCTCCCCACATAGAGCTCATGGTCAATGTTGGGTTTCTACTGATGATGCCTCTTTTGCAAGGCCCATTTCTTTGATCTCCAGGCTGGCTTACCAATTGTTGGGTCAAAACTTTCTTGGAAGCTTCTTAGATGTAATCTGAAACTGATCCCCACAAGAAGGCAGGGAGAGACCGAAGGAAAAGGCAGACGACTATAAATTGGTATGTGGCAGGTTTAATAAGCAAGAGAACTCACTTAGGAGGCTTGTCTGGGCAGCCACAAGATGAGTAGATCTTTGCTCACCCACCAGAATCTTAAAAATTTATATAAGGGCCTTAACTGGGTTCAGTCTTGTGCCCCAGCAGCCCCCAACACTTTTGGCTCTAGGGACTGGTGCTCCTATGAGTTTCTAATGCCTGATGTTCTGAGAAGCTGAAGTGGTGATGCTAGCGCTGGGGAGAGGCTGCAAATACAGATGAAGCTTTGTTCGCTGGCCCATTGTTCACCTCCTGTTGTGCAGCCCGGTTCCTAACAGGCCACAGACTAGTACCTGTTCGCAGCCCGAGATTGGGGACTCCTGATGTACCTAATCCAAATGGTCTTACCACCACATTTCTATGTCCTTGGGGAAGCTTCTAAGAGAGGGGGAGGCCAATAGAATACACGTTCCAAAACACATGGTATGAAAAAAAACCCTCCAATAATCTATGTCCAGCTCATGGGGCAAACTGGTCAAGTCTTCTTGATAAGTTTCTCCCCCAAATTTCCCCTTGGTAGTGGTGTATAATTTTTTTATATATTGTGGCTAATATTTCGTTGACAATTTTTGCATCTATCTTCATGGGAGATATTGGTCTGTAGTTTTCTTTTCTTGCAATATGTGTGCCTGATGTTGGTATCTGGGTGATACTGGTTTTGTGAAATAAGTTAAAAAAGTATATTCCCTCTGTATTTATCCTCTGAAAGAGATTGCAGAGAATTTACATACGTAATTTCTTTCTCAAATGTTTGGTAGAATACACCAGTAAACCAATCTGGGCATGGTGTTTTCTGTTTTGAAAAGTTATTAATTCAATTTATTTTAAATTTTTTCTTCTGCTTACTTTGGATTTGACTTGCTATTCGTTTTCTAGTTTCCAAAGATGAAAACTTATATTACTGTTATTAGAGTTTTCTTCTTTTCTAATATATTCATTTAATTCTATACATTTCCCTCTAAACAATGCTTTATTTGCATCCCACAAATTTTGACAAATTGTGTTTTCATTTTCATTTAGTTCAAAATATTTTTAAATTTCTCTCGTGATTTCTTTTTTGACCCATTTTATTTAAAGAGTGTTATTTAATTTCTAAATATTTTGGGATTTTCCAGTTAGCTTTCTGTTATTAATTTTATTTCACATTTTCTGAGAGCAGAATTGTATGATTTCTATTCTTTTAAATTATTTATGGTTGTTTTATGTTATTTTCTGTCTGTTGGATATACACTTTTCTGAGAGAAGGTGGTTTAAGTCTCTAACAATGATAGTGGATTCATTTATTTCTCCTTGCAGTTCTATTGGTTTTTGCCTCATGTAATTTGATGATCTATTGTTTGGCTTGTAAATGTTAAGGATTCACGTGCCTTCTGGGAGAAATGACACCTTTATCATTATATAATTTTCTTCTTTATCCCTGATAACTTATCTTGCTTTGAGGTCTATTCTATCTGAAATTAATATTTCTGCTCTACTTACTTTTGATTAGTGTTAGTATGATGTATTTTTCTCTATCCATTTACTTTTAAAAAAATTTTTATTTTATTATTAGTTTCAAGTATACAGTACAGTGGTTAGAAATTTATATAGTTTATATAAATGTAATCCTCTGATTGCTCTTTCTCTTCTCTGGCTCTCCACCTAGTCATTACATTAATGCTAACTACATTCCTTATGCTGTGCTCTCCATCCCTGTGATCACCTATCTACTACTAATTTGTACTTCTTTAACCCTTCCCTCTTTTTTCCTAGCCCCCCAACCCACTCCTCTCTAGCTGTCACCAGATTGTCCTCTATAATTATGAATCTATTTTTGATTAGTTTCCATTTACTTTTGATCTATATGTGTCTTTATATTTAAAGTAGATTTCTTATAGATACCACATAGTTGAGTCTTGTTTTTTGATCCATTCTAACTCTGTCTTTTAATTCATGCATTGTGATTGTTAACATTCAAAGTGATTATTGATATAGCTGGATTAATATCTATAATATCCATTACTATTTCCTATTTGTTGTCCTTTGTTCCTATTTTTATTTTTCACTTTTTCTGCCTTTTGTGGTTTTAATTAAACATTATACATAATTTCATTTTCTCTCATTTCTTAGCATATCATTTATACTTTTCTTGTTTACTCTTTTTTTGTACTTGTCCTAGAGTTTGGAATACACAGTTACAATTAATCTAAGTCCACTTTCAAATAAGACCATATCACTTCACAGGTAGTGTAATTTATAACAAAATAATTCTGATTTCTCCTTCCTATATTTTGTATTATTGCTCACATTAATTTCTTTTTTAAATAAGTATACTTAAGCATATATATATATAATATATATATATATGTGTGTGTGTGTGTGTGTGTGTGTGTGTGTGTGTGATATATACATAAGCATACATAATTGAATACATTGTTGGTATTTTGAACAAACTACTTTGTTGGCTTAATTCAGAATAAGAAAAATAAAAGTTTAATTTTACTTTTATTTATTTCTTCTTTGATACTCTTCTTTACTTTAGCAAGTCCACATTTCTGACCTATATTATTTCCCCTCTTTCTGGCAACAATTTTTTATTTTTTATTCGTCTGACAAATTCTTTTTTTTTTCCTTCACTTTCGAAGGATAATTTCTTAAATACAAATTTCTAGGTTGTTTCTTTGTTTCATTTTCCTTTCAACACTTTAAATATTTTACTTCACTCTCTTCTTGCTTCAGTGGTGTCTGAGGAGAAGTCAGACAAAATTCTTATTTTCAGCCCTCTATAGGCAAGGTGTTTTTTTCCCTCTGGCTTCTTTCAGAATGTTTTTTTTTTTTTATCTTTGATTTATTTTAGTTTTAAGATGATGTACCTAGGTGTAGTTTTTTAGTATTTCTCCTGCTTCTTGTTCCCTGAGCTTCCTGAATTTGTGGTTTGGTATGTGTCATTAATTTGGGGAAACTTCTTATTGTTGTTATTGTTTCAGATATGTCTTCTCTTTCTTTTCTTTCTCATATTTCTGTTAGGTATATGTTACATTTGTTGTGCCTGTCCCCCAATCCTTAAGTATTCTGTTCTGTTTTCTTCAGTCTTCACTGTCTTTACTTTTTGGTTTTCAAGCTTTCTATTGCTATATCCCATAGCTCAGAGATTCTTTCCTTAAATAATAAGCCAATCTTGTCTACCAATAAGCCCATAAAAGACCTACTTTATTTCTGTTAGTGTTTTTTGTTTGTTTTTATCTCTAGTTGGTTCTTTCTTAGTATTTCTATCTTTCTGCTTACACTTTCCATCTGTTATTGCATGCTGTCTACTTTATTCATTGAGGCCCTTAGCATAATAGTCATAGTTGTTTCAAATTTCCAGTCTGATAATTCCAACATTTCTGTCATGTCTGGTTCTGGTGCTTGCTCTATATTTTCTAATTGTGTGTGTGTGTGTGTGTGTGTGTGTGTGTGTGTGTGTGTGTGTGTTATGTCTTGTAATTTTACCTTGTATTATGTCTTGTAATTTTTTCTTGATAGCTAGATGTGAGCTGTTGTAAAGTAGCCATGTGGTGGCGAGGTGTAGAGGAAGAGAAATCATCCTATAGGCCTGTATTAGGTCTATGGGATGATTAATGGATTTATTTCTCTGGATCGTGAACTTCAAGAAAGTTTCTCAGATTGTTTTCTCCTCCCTTAAGTGGGACGGGATGGCTAGAAGAGGCTGGAATTGGATATTCTCCTTTTCCATGTAGAAGATTAGAGGCTGTTGGGGTAGAGTATTGCTCTTCCTTAATTTAATTAGACTCTTAACGTCCCATAAGATAAGCTCTAGTTAACTAGTTTCACCAGAGGATAGGCCTCGTTTAGAAGAACAGAGTATTCTGGTGTAATCTAAAATGGCTCCTTTTCTCTCCTCCTGCTGAACCATGAGGGTATTTTTTTCTGTTATTTACTGAGAACCTGCCTGGTTGAGCTCCCAGGGGAGCTTATGGAGGAAAAACTCAAAAAAGTGTGTGTCCGCTCCCCTCAACCCCATGACTGAGTCCTCCTGGAGTTTTAACTTAGAATTATCTACACAAACCCTTTAGTAATTAGTCAATTACAGTTCAGGTTTTTCTACTGGTCCTGTTGGCAGTTTCCGCTGATGAATTTCTGATTCAGTTAGTCATGACTCCCTACATTCACCTCTGGGTCTCTGTGATCTTTGGTGAAGCAGTTTGCCCTGTATTCTCCCTTATCTTACAAATCCAGGAAAAGTTGTTTATCATTTATTAGGTTTTTACTTGTTATTTAGTAGGGTAGTGACTTCAAAGCTCCTGCCATCGGAATTAGAAACCAAAGTACTGTTTTTTTTTCTTCTCCCTCTTCTTCCCTCTGCCCACCGCCCCCCTCCCTATTTTGAAGAGGGCCTTTGGCTTAATTTGAATTTTCCTGGTTACTGATGAAGTTGACTACTACTCCATCTGTTTGATGGTCAACTGAGTTTGTTTTTAGTAAAGTTTAAGTTTCTTACCAAATTTTCTATTGGGTGGTCTGATTTCTTGGAGATTTAAAGGAGTTCTTTATATATTATAATAATAAACATTGCAAATATATTTTTCCACTCTGAACCTTGCATTTCCATAGTTTTAACGGTGTCTTTTGATAAATATATCACAAAGATATTTTCCTAGATTATCTCCTAAGATGTTTGCTTCTGTGCTTTATATATTTAGAAATCCAAATAACCTTATTTTTCCAAATGGTTACCTGGTTATCCCAGCATCATATACTAAAAAAAAAAAAAAAAAAATTACTATGTCTTCATTGATTTTCAAAGTAATGGCTTGCATATATGTAGTGTTCATATATGTATGGGCCTATTTCTGAATGCTCTGTTTCTTTATCTAGTTCTCCTCCAATGTCATTAATTTCTTCTGATTCTGGTACAAATTACCATAAACTAAGTAGCTCAAAATGGTTTCACTTTATTATCTTATAGTTCTGTAGGTCATGAGTGTGATACTAGTCTCACCAGGCTAAAACCAAAGTATTCACAGGACTGCCTTACTTTCTGCATTTTCTAGAAGAGAATCTGTTTTTTTGCTTATTTATCTTGTTGGCAGAATTCAGTTACTTGTGGTTGTGGAACTGAGAACTGTTCTCAGCTTCTAGATGTTACCTGCATTCATTGGCTCCATTTTCAAAGCCAGTAATGTTGGGCCAGATCTCTCTCAGTTTTTGAATTTCTTCTGTCTTTTAGCATCACATCTCTCTAACTCTTCTGCCTTCCTCTTTAATATTTATGGATTTGTGATTAGATTGGGCCTAACGAGATAATCCAGAATAATCTCTTTATTAGATTGAGCCCACTCAAATAATTTAGGATAATCTTTCTATTTTAAGATTCTGAATTTTAATCACAACTGCAATATACCTTTACCATATGAAGTAACATATTCTTAGTTCCGGGGAATTAGAGCATGGAATCTTTAAGGGGCCATTATTCTGCCCACCACATTCTCTAAATAACATTATAGTAAATCTAGAAATCTTATAGAACCAATTCTCCCGCTTTTTTTTTTTCTTAGAAGTAACTTTCCTTTCTTAAATTTCAAAATAAGCTTGTTTAGTTTCACCCAAACATATATATTCTGATATTTTGATTGGCGTTGTATTGCAACTATAGATCAATTTCAGAAAAATTGGTATTTTACATTTTGAGATCTAATCATAAACACTGTTTTTTCCTCACAATTATTTATGCCTTTTCCATATTTTTAAAGGTTTTCTTTATTTTCTGAACAAACTTTTTTAGTTGCTGTTAGAGATCATGTTTTTGTTGACTTATTCGTAACAATTTCATACTTTTTTAATTCTGTCATGCAAGATATTTTAAAATAAATTCCAGTATTAAAATTCTGACTTTATATCTGTAAACTGTCAAAAAACCATTGTCATTCCAGGTGAAAAACTCTCCCTTCATAGTCCATTAGCATATAGCTCTAGCTAACTCCTGTTTGGGCATTTTATTGTCCTTAGCACTAAGTTAATAGCTCGACGTCATTATCTTGAATGAGTTATTAACCAAATATATCTCCTGTTTTTTGAAATTGAGAATCTTCAGCGTGACTTCAAGGACAGGTTTATGTAGTAAAAGAATATCATTCATGAGCAATAATTTAATGACTTAAATTTTTAAGTAAGGTTGTCAATAACACACATATGAAATCATTGCCACTATTAGTACCCCAATGTAGTGAGTAACATAATCATGTTATTCGCTTAACATTTTAACTGATACCCTAGTCTCTAGTCATTACACATCTGCCTAAAACAACTAACTTATCTTCTTAAAATATTGACACTGCTCAAATGATTTTAAAATTTCCATGGCAAATGCAAAATAAAATCTATTTTAAATTTGTCATTTAAGATTCTAAAAATATATGGCTTTAAACTATTCTCTCACTTTTCTTTCACCAACTTAATCTTAGCCTTACATTTCTTCATGACACATAAGTTTCGATCATAATTGGCACCTATGAAATTCTCTAATAATCTGCTCAATTTCATGCCTATGTGCCTTTTCCATGTATTTTAGCTAAAATCTTTTTAACTCATTCAGCAAAATCACAAAGACTTTTCAATGCTTCACCAAGTGCAACCCTTTACTCATTCCTACAGTCAGAATTAAACAGTCCCTCTTTAGTAATCCCTATAAACCTAATTTTTCTTTTGGTTTATTAAAAATAGTAAACTTCTTGAGGATTAAGATTATTTCTTACTTAATGTTTTTTTTGTTTTTTGTTGTTGTTTTTTTTAATCTGGAAACAATGGGAATGCTTTGTGTATGGTAGGCACTCACTGCTTATTTTAGAATAAATCATGCTTTATTGTGTGTAAAATGCATTTCTTTATATACATGTTTGTTATGTTGAACTGAATTTAATAAAGTAAACTATCTGAATGGTTATTTTATATTTCAGTGTTTATAGTTATCATATATAAACTACACTTAAATCAACCTCTATGTTACTCTCAATAAAACAAGCTGAGCCTTGTACTCTCATTTCTTTGAACTTAAATTCTGTCAGGTTTCAGAGAATAAAGAGATTCAGAATCTGCCTATTCTGGGAAATCTATAAAACAATTGTTTCTCTAAGAAATATGTCTACGGTTTAGCTGAAGGTAATCTTTCCTCTAGGCCAAAAATGTACACTGAGCCAGTTTGAAAGAATTAGAGATAAAAAGAAGTATTTTAATTGATACTTACAATTGATTCTAAATGAAATATTTGATGAAGAGTCCTAAATATAAATGTCTCCAACAATCTGAAGTGGGATTCTTCTCCTACATTATGTAAATGCAAGGCACATCCCAGTGTGGCATCTTTTCAAAAAGTGAAGGGAATACATATCTGAAATATAGCACTGTGCTAAAAAAACATGAAATAAATTTCATTGAATCCAAAGAGAGCACATATCTTACATCATGCAGATGAGTTAGAGAAATAAATGAATATGAATTCCTGTGTTTGAATATTTAAAGCCTTTGTAACTCTGCTCTCAAACACAGAGTTCTTGTTATGAAAATACTTCTAAAATTTTATTTAACAAAAATGTACTCTGAACAACTACTTGGATAAGAGAGATTGACATATTAAATAGTATCTCAAAATATAAAGATGTAGAGAGAACTAAGTTTCAAAAAGCAATTCAGCGAGTTAGGTAAAAATGCTTGGAATTACCTAGTAATGTTGCATACGTGGCTATAGTTAATTTTACTGGAGTAAAGGTAACAATTTTAGATAAGATTAGTATACTTTCTTTTATTTTCCTGGGGGGAGATTTTTATTATTCTTGTGTTTGTTAGTTCAGGGTCAATCTTTTTCTTATTCTGGGCAATATTCACAGCAAATTGTGTCTTTTATTTTAGAACTGGGAATATAATTAGTAATATTCATTCAAAAGCAAATAGTTTTGAATGCATATCATATGCCAAGCACTATTCTAAATCTTGGGACACATCAATAAGTGAAACAAACAGTAAAATAAATCTGATTACTTATAGTCTACAGTTTAAAAATGAATCACAGATAGAAATTAATAAAAATAAATAGATAATAACAATAATGAATATAATGTATGTTAAGAGGAGATAACTGCTATGGAAAAAATAGTAGACCAAGTCAAGGGTGAAATTGGATGGGTAAGTTTCAGAATTCAAGATAGGCATTGATAAAATTAGTTTCGAGCAAAGACTTGAAGAATGTAATTGAGTTGGTCATGTGGATTTATGGAAAAGAGCCTTATTGGGAAAAGAGTCATCATGAGATCATACAACTTTCTATTTATAAACTATTTGAAGTAAAGTGATATGTCAGAGAAAGGCTCTAAAGTAAAACTCTAGCATTTTCTGTCTATTTTTGAGAGTGTATTAAGTACCAAAAAAATTGCTTGGTACTATACCTTTGTGATTTTCAATGAAATAACGACCCTTCCGAATAGGAATTATTATTATTCCTGTTTAACAGATGAGGAAATTAGTCTTTGAGAAATTAAAAGTTTAATCACTTGTAACTAATAAGTAGTGAGGCTAGGATTCCAAGCATGCTAAGTATGCCTGAGAGCTTATTTAAAATTTTTTACCCTTTTCACCATGCAAATGTTCTTATACATTATACCATGAATATAGTCTATTTTTCTGACAACCAGTGATAAGTTTTTGCATGGAAAATTCAAATTCTGTTTTTAGTAGTTTTAAAATTCATTAATGAGAAACTAGTAATGACATTTTATTCAAGACATCCTGGATAATTGGTGTTCAGAGTCCTTGCTCTTTATTTCCTCATTATCTATATGAATTAAAATATACCAAACCTTTGAAACAAAATTTTATATTTGGGTTTCTTTGTATTTTAACTTGGTAAGATAGGGAACATTATTATTACTTTTGCTTGTGTTAGTCATTTTGGCAACAGACTTAAAACCATTTATTATGTCCCCTTTTTTAATTGCCTATATTTATAGAAAAAAAAAACTGAGGTGTTTTTATTGTGTACAATTAATCAGTCTTCTCTACAACATATTGAACTATAGTTCTCTTCAGCATGGGCCCCATACAGGACACTTTTCTCTTTTTAATTTATTCTTTATACACTATATAAACAGTGTGTTTTACATGGTTTACTTTGATTTTATTTCAAGTTCTTTTTCTTTGTATTTTAACTTTACCAGAGAGATGGCTTATTTCCACTGTGATAGATAGCTAATGGTATCCTTTAAGTAAAATTTATTTTAACCAGTTGAACTCGCAGAAAGCAACCATATTTCTATCTTTTAAAGAATTACATTTTACCTTCTAAAAAACAACTTTAAGATGTTTTGTGTGTAATGATATGGATGGATCTTGAGATTATCATGCTAAGTGAAATAATTATATGTGAGATGTAAAACTGAAAGAAACAAATAAACAAAACACACAGATACTCATGGACACAGACAACAGTTTAGTGGATACCAGAGGGGAAAGGGGGTGGGGGGAGGCGGAGATAGGTAAGGGTAAAGGGGGTCAAATATAAGGTGATGGAAGAAAATTTAACTTTAGGTGGTAAACACACACTGCAATGTATATATGGCATATTATTAAATTGTACACTTGAAATAATTTTGTTAACAATGTCATTCCAATAAATTTAATTAAAAAATCTTTTGCAAAAAAATGATTTGTATATTGTCTAGAAAACCAAAAATTTCAATCTTTGCACACACAGTTGAATACAAGTTTATGTGAGACAAATTGTATCATCAGGGGTTCTGGATTTAGGGAGATAAAAAGGAAATTTAATCTGTCTTAATTGGTTTCATGAAGGATCCAATGACTCGTATTCTTTTTTTTCAGTTTTTTACTGGATATCTTAGACAATGACAACGATAATTGGCTACTTTACCACACTGTTCTTTAAGTATAAAATGATGCAAGTTTAAATTATTTTTATGGTAAAGGAAACTCTATCTACTGTTTTCCATTTCTCACTCATTAACCCCTAGCAATTCTAATTCTATTCAAGTAAGTAGAAAAATACCGATGCATATTTTTTAAGTGTCTAGTTATTTCTCTCTTTAACAAATACATCTCACAAAAAAGATCTTAAAACACTCATTCCTCTCCATTGTATTCTACTTGGTGTTTTAAATAAGAGCCTTAGATAAAAATATGTTTAATTTGAAACTAAGAGAGATTGACATATTAAATAGTATCTCAAAATATAAAGATGTAGAGAGAACTAAGTTTCAAAAAGCAATTCAGCGAGTTAGGTAAAAATGCTTGGAATTACCTAGTAATGTTGCATACGTGGCTATAGTTAATTTTACTGGAATAAAGGTAACAATTTTAGATAAGATTAGTATACTTTCTTTTATTTTTCTGGGGGGAGATTTTTATTATTCTTGTGTTTGTTAGTTCAGGGTCAATCTTTTTCTTATTCTGGGCAATATTCACAGCAAATTGTGTCCTTTATTTTAGAACTGGGAATATAATTAGTAATATTCATTCAAAAGCAAATAGTTTTGAATGCATATCATATGCCAAGCACTATTCTAAATCTTGGGACACATCAATAAGTGAAACAAACAGTAAAATAAATCTGATTACTTATAGTCTACAGTTTAAAAATGAATCACAGATAGAAATTAATAAAAATAAATAGATAATAACAATAATGAATATAATGTATGTTAAGAGGAGATAACTGCTATGGAAAAAATAGTAGACCAAGTCAAGGGTGAAATTGGATGGGTAAGTTTCAGAATTCAAGATAGGCATTGATAAAATTAGTTTCGAGCAAAGACTTGAAGAATGTAATTGAGTTGGTCATGTGGATTTATGGAAAAGAGCCTTATTGGGAAAAGAGTCATCATGAGATCATACAACTTTCTATTTATAAACTATTTGAAGTAAAGTGATATGTCAGAGAAAGGCTCTAAAGTAAAACTCTAGCATTTTCTGTCTATTTTTGAGAGTGTATTAAGTACCAAAAAAATTGCTTGGTACTATACCTTTGTGATTTTCAATGAAATAACGACCCTTCCGAATAGGAATTATTATTATTCCTGTTTAACAGATGAGGAAATTAGTCTTTGAGAAATTAAAAGTTTAATCACTTGTAACTAATAAGTAGTGAGGCTAGGATTCCAAGCATGCTAAGTATGCCTGAGAGCTTATTTAAAATTTTTTACCCTTTTCACCATGCAAATGTTCTTATACATTATACCATGAATATAGTCTATTTTTCTGACAACCAGTGATAAGTTTTTGCATGGAAAATTCAAATTCTGTTTTTAGTAGTTTTAAAATTCATTAATGAGAAACTAGTAATGACATTTTATTCAAGACATCCTGGATAATTGGTGTTCAGAGTCCTTGCTCTTTATTTCCTCATTATCTATATGAATTAAAATATACCAAACCTTTGAAACAAAATTTTATATTTGGGTTTCTTTGTATTTTAACTTGGTAAGATAGGGAACATTATTATTACTTTTGCTTGTGTTAGTCATTTTGGCAACAGACTTAAAACCATTTATTATGTCCCCTTTTTTAATTGCCTATATTTATAGAAAAAAAAAACTGAGGTGTTTTTATTGTGTACAATTAATCAGTCTTCTCTACAACATATTGAACTATAGTTCTCTTCAGCATGGGCCCCATACAGGACACTTTTCTCTTTTTAATTTATTCTTTATACACTATATAAACAGTGTGTTTTACATGGTTTACTTTGATTTTATTTCAAGTTCTTTTTCTTTGTATTTTAACTTTACCAGAGAGATGGCTTATTTCCACTGTGATAGATAGCTAATGGTATCCTTTAAGTAAAATTTATTTTAACCAGTTGAACTCGCAGAAAGCAACCATATTTCTATCTTTTAAAGAATTACATTTTACCTTCTAAAAAACAACTTTAAGATGTTTTGTGTGTAATGATATGGATGGATCTTGAGATTATCATGCTAAGTGAAATAATTATATGTGAGATGTAAAACTGAAAGAAACAAATAAACAAAACACACAGATACTCATGGACACAGACAACAGTTTAGTGGATACCAGAGGGGAAAGGGGGTGGGGGGAGGCGGAGATAGGTAAGGGTAAAGGGGGTCAAATATAAGGTGATGGAAGAAAATTTAACTTTAGGTGGTAAACACACACTGCAATGTATATATGGCATATTATTAAATTGTACACTTGAAATAATTTTGTTAACAATGTCATTCCAATAAATTTAATTAAAAAATCTTTTGCAAAAAAATGATTTGTATATTGTCTAGAAAACCAAAAATTTCAATCTTTGCACACACAGTTGAATACAAGTTTATGTGAGACAAATTGTATCATCAGGGGTTCTGGATTTAGGGAGATAAAAAGGAAATTTAATCTGTCTTAATTGGTTTCATGAAGGATCCAATGACTCGTATTCTTTTTTTTCAGTTTTTTACTGGATATCTTAGACAATGACAACAATAATTGGCTACTTTACCACACTGTTCTTTAAGTATAAAATGATGCAAGTTTAAATTATTTTTATGGTAAAGGAAACTCTATCTACTGTTTTCCATTTCTCACTCATTAACCCCTAGCAATTCTAATTCTATTCAAGTAAGTAGAAAAATACCGATGCATATTTTTTAAGTGTCTAGTTATTTCTCTCTTTAACAAATACATCTCACAAAAAAGATCTTAAAACACTCATTCCTCTCCATTGTATTCTACTTGGTGTTTTAAATAAGAGCCTTAGATAAAAATATGTTTAATTTGAAACTTAGAAGTAGTTTGGCACTTGAAGAATCTAGCTGAAATTTCTTCCTTTTCTGCTTTTGTGTGTGTGTGTGTGTGTGTGAAAAAATATATGGAAACTGGTTGTTGGATTTTCAGATTTGCAGTTACTTCTAGTAAAGCTAATCTCTCAGTGATCCTTCTCTCCTTAGTTCAGCCTTTCCTTGGAGGTTTGTGATTTAATATCCCTAATACCCTTCAAACTCAGAGTGACCAGATGTTATAAGACACCATCCCTTCACTTGCTCTCAGAAGACTTGCAGTTTATTATATATTACATGTTCTGTTGATGGTACCACCATCCACTGTTTACTTAATAAATATTTTCATTATTTATAACATACAATTGGTTACATATTATATACATTAGATCCCAATTTATTTTTGTTTCTGTTATCTATTTAATCTCTCTTCCTTCTCTTTCTTTTAGATTTAAAAAAAAATAGTCTCTAAAGTCTGTCCTCATGCCCCTCCAATCATTTTCTACACTACTGTTCACATGAACTTTGAAAATGCAAGTCTTATTTTGTTAATATCCTGTCTAAATTTTATTTGTATTATACTATCTATGAGAAAAAAAATCAAATTCTTGGATTGGTACTCAAGGCTTTCCGTGATCTAAGCCCTGGCTATGCACCAATCCTCATCTCCTGCCACTATGATACATGTTCCATGTTATTGTATTTTCTTAAATATGTTGTGTTGTAATTATTTCTTTAAATATAATTTTCTCCTATTTGACCTTGAAGTTATTGAAAACTGAATTTTAATCTACCCATCTTTTGATACATGTTCTTGTTTTGGTGTACTAAATTTTTTTATTCTTTTATATATTATACTTTGACTTAAGAAGTACTGTTAAAGGTCATGCAGTTTAGCAGATTATTCTATAAAGGAAAATAAGCAGTGATATGGGAATTGGAAGTGCTGGATTATCATTTTAGCTCTACCACCTAGTAGCCACATGAATGTCAAAACTCCAGATTCATTATCTGCAGAGTAGGAAGACTAGTTCGCTCTACCCACTTCCAGGTTGTTGTGAGGATAACAAGTGATGACATTTATAAAGATACTTTGTGTGTGATAAAGTTTAATAAAAATAATATGTAATTCTGCTCTTAAAACTAGGTGAAAATGCTCAAATCTAAACACAGTAATAAGAATGGGAACTTAAATTGTTTAAATAAGTGTTACTCAAATACATTCCTTTTGTGCAGAGAAATTTTCTGCCTTATGACACTTTTAAAAACATATTCTATGGAGAAGGTAGTATGTATGTTTCTATGTGTGTGTGAATGGTTAATACTTGAAATGATTGAACACAGTTATGAATTTTCCTATATGCTCTTCAAAGATTTGATAAAACTATTTTCATTTGTTTTATGATTTACATACATAAATGAAAAGCTAATCATTTTTATAATTCCTTTATTATTTCTTCTATAGAAACACATAACATTGAAAGGTAATTTAAAATTATATAGAATGAAAATTTCAGGATCACAGTAGTGATTCAATTAAAAAATTTCAATGACAATGAAAGTAGAAGAAATATATATTTTTTAATTACATAAGTTTCTAACTATCAAAGATTTTTAAAAAAATTACTTATCAAGTACTCATTTCTGTTTTATTTTTATTTTAAAGGAAGTGTAGTTGAGACATTGATGGATGTTTTAATCCAGGAAGTTTTCCGAGTCTTGAATATATCTCGCCAATTATCAATAGTAGCTTTGCTTTCACCTTCAGTTCATTGATTTAGTGTAAAAAGAGGATCAACAAGTAATGCTGTTGCTTGCAGATGCTGACATGACCCAAGAAGTGGTGTCTGTGGGAAAGTGACAATGGTACCACCTGTAACAGGAATGAGTACTGGGAGGTATGAGTGAAAGCGTTTTTCAGAATATTAAATTTTGAGATTATGTTTTGGGGCGAGTGAAGAAGATATTGAGTTATAAATACCACTTTCCATCTTTTCCCACACTGCTTTTTATTTACCACTTTTACAATTTACTGTTCATTTTCACAAATTCGTTTTGTATTTGCTAACATAAAGCAAGAGTAGTTCTTTACATTATGTTTTGCAAATGCCAGATCTATTCAATCTTTCTTTCCTTACTAGTTTTCAAGATAATTTTTCTGAATATTCAGAGATACTATATAGATTTTATAATATTCTATAATAATTTGATTTGGTCGCATTAGTTTCATTTTAGTCACAAATTCCTGGGGAATTTATAACATTTTTAGAGTGATATGGAGCTGGTCAATTCTATTCTCCTTTCTCATTTTAGTTTTTCCTTTCTTGAGCCTTAGTTTATAATTTAAGCAGAAAACAAAACAAAAAATATATAAAATAAAAAATTTCTTAGCAAAAGTTTATTTAAGTCAAACCCATGTCTGAAAGTATTGTTGTTGGCTCTATTTTAAGTAGTTTGAAAAATAAATAAATATAATTCATATT
>NW_011888838.1:2954980-2956984 GCF_000151845.1 Pteropus vampyrus
ATAGAATGAAAATTTCAGGATCACAGTAGTGATTCAATTAAAAAATTTCAATGACAATGAAAGTAGAAGAAATATATATTTTTTAATTACATAAGTTTCTAACTATCAAAGATTTTTAAAAAAATTACTTATCAAGTACTCATTTCTGTTTTATTTTTATTTTAAAGGAAGTGTAGTTGAGACATTGATGGATGTTTTAATCCAGGAAGTTTTCCGAGTCTTGAATATATCTCGCCAATTATCAATAGTAGCTTTGCTTTCACCTTCAGTTCATTGATTTAGTGTAAAAAGAGTATCAACAAGTAATGCTGTTGCTTGCAGATGCTGACATGACCCAAGAAGTGGTGTCTGTGGGAAAGTGACAATGGTACCACCTGTAACAGGAATGAGTACTGGGAGGTATGAGTGAAAGCGTTTTTCAGAATATTAAATTTTGAGATTATGTTTTGGGGCGAGTGAAGAAGATATTGAGTTATAAATACCACTTTCCATCTTTTCCCACACTGCTTTTTATTTACCACTTTTACAATTTACTGTTCATTTTCACAAATTCGTTTTGTATTTGCTAACATAAAGCAAGAGTAGTTCTTTACATTATGTTTTGCAAATGCCAGATCTATTCAATCTTTCTTTCCTTACTAGTTTTCAAGATAATTTTTCTGAATATTCAGAGATACTATATAGATTTTATAATATTCTATAATAATTTGATTTGGTCGCATTAGTTTCATTTTAGTCACAAATTCCTGGGGAATTTATAACATTTTTAGAGTGATATGGAGCTGGTCAATTCTATTCTCCTTTCTCATCTTAGTTTTTCCTTTCTTGAGCCTTAGTTTATAATTTAAGCAGAAAACAAAACAAAAAATATATAAAATAAAAAATTTCTTAGCAAAAGTTTATTTAAGTCAAACCCATGTCTGAAAGTATTGTTGTTGGCTCTATTTTAAGTAGTTTGAAAAATAAATAAATATAATTCATATTCTCTTCACTTATTGTTCTGGATCACTTTTCAACAATAGCAACAAGATCAACCTGTTAATGAATGCTCATTATTACCTGGGTCTGCACTAGAGGCTGTATAAACAATTTCATATTTAATTCTTATAATTGTGCAGTAGATGATAACACTGAGGCTCACATTGACTAATTTTTTCATATTCACACAATTCAACTGACTGAGGAAATAAGACATCTCATTAAAATCTGTCTGACACCAAAATCAGTGCTCTGAGTTTTATTTTCTAAAATTGATTTTCTATATCAGTACTCTATTTTGTACATTGTGAGATTTCTAATGTTTTCCTCTTCCATTTTTCACCCAAAATACTTATCATAGAAAATTTCAGGGCATATTAGGCTACCAGACAAGAGAAAGAGGGCTGGGATCTTGGAATTAGGATCCAATCATACATAGCTCAAACAATTTTAAACTGCGAAGCCCCCAATGCATCACCATCACTCAGAGACCCAATTTTCACATGTACAATTTGAAGATGATAAAAACCATATGAGGATTCAATGACAATATGTAAAATATTAATACAACATATAACATAGCATTTTACACATTGGCATACTTAATACATTTTATTATTATATAACATTTGATTGAATATTTGGATTTATTTATTAAAATATGATTATGTATCCTTTCAAATTATGGACATGCTTGCTCCTTAATAACCATTTTTTATTTAGATATTTGTGAAAGTTTATGACATAAGAGAGCCTCTGGGAAAAAAATAGAAAATCTCAATACTGAGATATGAAAGACAGGACTGTTACGACTAGCAATCTTGGATAGAAAATTATGCCTGTGAATAACTTCTGTCTCTGTCGAATGCAGAAATTTCCATAGATAAAGCCATTATTTTACAGATTATACATGCAAGCCCTTTCAACTTCTAACTTATGTCTATTTCATTTTACTTGTTTCAACAGGTAAATTAATTGGGTATTGCATGTGCATAATTTTATGAGGAATTGGAAAGATTTTTTTTT
>NW_011888838.1:2958104-2990535 GCF_000151845.1 Pteropus vampyrus
AATGTCAATAATATATTTTAGACTTAACTGGTTCTAAATATTTTTGCATCAATTATTATTTGTATAAATTAAGTCTATGAAATAAGATTAATGTAGATTAAATGAATATATAAAATAAAGCATAAAATAGTGTAGACTAAGAGGGCAAACATATAGTTAGGTCTGATGATACAATTTTTACACAGCTTGCTGTATATGTACAAAAGTTGAATACAATATTCTGCCCATTAAAGCATTTTCTCTTCCCATGGTCTCTAAATTGATGGCAAGAATCTCCAACAAATGTTACTTAAATAGTCAATCTGGGCATTAACTTTTATTTCTCCTTCAGTCACCAAATCTCAAGGTTTTCTCTCTCCATATTTTGTTTTTCATTACAAACAATTTATTAAGACTTTTTCAAACCCCTGCTGTATTTATAAATGGAAATAATAGTTATAATAATATCATTGTCTGGTTATGATGAGATCATATATATTAAAGACTAAGCTAACATCTGACACACAGCAAATACATAAATGTTAACAGTGATTGTTATTATTATTACCATTCATTGTCTCTTAGTTATCGAATGTCTTCTATATGTCATACACCAGGTTCTAATGATACATCAGTGAATCAAACAAGGCACCCTCTCTCATGGAAATTACATTCTAATAGATAAACACAGGAAATAAAATAGTAAATTATGGCACGTGAAAATAAGTGCTATTTAGAAAAAAACAGTGAGTAAAGGAATAAAGAATGAACCCAGTATGGGGTGGTAGAGAGGGGATACTATTTATAAGCTGTGATAAAGTGAGATTTGAGAAGTGCCTTGAATGGTGTTCAGAAGAAACATTCTAAGATGAAGGAACAGAAAATGTGCCAAATGAACATATATCATCTTCATGAATAATCACAGAGGCCAACGTGGCTAGAATATAGTCAATTGGGAAGAAGATGGAGAGAAAAAAAAAGTCAAGACAAGGTCATCTAGGGCCTTATTTTTATTTTTTTGTGTTAGCAGTCTTTCTGCTTTCTACTTGCCCTACTTAGACTTACAGTTTACAAAGCTACTTGGTGTCTTTTTAAAATGCTTTTTACCATCACAATTCTTTTGCTCAGAAGCGTTCAGTAATTTTCTGTTACTTACAGAATACTTCACACAACATTTTAGAGTAGCCACTATTTGCTTTCTGACTATTTTCCAGGCACATATCTCATCATGCAGTGCTTTGTAGTTAATGTTTTAGAGTCTGAATAATCTTTACTTGCCTACTGAAATTCAGCCCAACTGTCACTTCCTTTGGGAAGTTGTTTCTAACCAAACAATCACTACATTTATCTCTTCCATTTCATATTCCTCCTCCTTTAAATTAGGTAATGAGACATCTTCAGGGTTAAGCACTGTAACTGACATATATTAGAATTCAATTAATACTTATTTAATAGATGAGTAAAACATACCACAGAAAAGTTGTCTGATGTTTTTTTACTGGTTCAGAATGTCTACATATATTAGAAATATTTCAAAATTTTTATTGGGAAATGGGAATAATATGCTCATCTTTTTCATATTATAACTTTAACCTCTTCAGAACTGAAACAAACTAAAAACACTTTAGTAACACCATAAATTACTTTGGTAAACTTCAACACATATGCACTTAAAGCAGCTTTGAAAAGCCATGTTACATACTTAGCCACTATTTCTAGAGATCTTTTTCAGCCTGGCACATTCAGTGTTGAAAAGTGAAGATTTTCTCTGTTATGTTAGAACCATGATTTTAAGACATACATATTTTATTCTGAGTGGTAAATCCCCTAAATATTCATTTTATACTCTCCAATGATTTCAGAAACCACCCATATTGAACAAATCTCGTTTTCCTGGTCTAATAAACATTTTGGTAAACTTGTACTGAAACTCCATTCTATTATTGAGGCCAAGCACTCCATTCCTATTCCTATTTTTTTTTTTTTTTTTTTTTTTGCTCTTCCAAAGTTAGCTGCTGAGCTTAGAAATAATAAGTCAATAGATGGCTATATAATACAGTTAATAGAAAAAACAATTTAATTTTAAAAAGTGACGAGAAACTTGAGGACAGAAAAAAATGTTTTAAAGATTTTTTAAACGTGTTTCTTAAGCAATTCCCTTGATTTAATACTTATATCAGTGAAGTATTTTATAACAAGCCAATTTAAAATCTACAGCAATGCTTTCAATGTCTGCTGATAATCTAATGCATTTTCAATCAACAGATAAGATGTGATTTTAATAAAAAAATATTTGTTATAATCATAAATTGTATATCACAAAAGGTACCCTTAAGGTAATCTTTATTTTGTTGTGTTATCTGGAATTGTATGCTATAACTCTGACATATGGGGTTATTGCATCAACTAAAAGCATAAACCATTTTCATTTCTGTACTTTAAAAGGAAAAAAGCTTATTTCAAAAAAGAAATGTGGTTGAATGCTTATTAAATGGCTTTAAAAATATATTATTATCTTCCAGCATTTTGTAAGTAGGTCTTTGGAATGTCAAGTTCGGGGTTTATTTTATATACTTGAGTAACTAGGAAAATTGTACATTAAGGATATTTTTCTCATTGTGTGTATAAATGCTATATTTTAACATTTCCTTCTGTAATTAAAGATTTTTATTTTTTCCTTTATGCTCTTAAATTATTAAAGTATTTAAATTTCTTATGTTAAGTGTAACTCATCTAGGAAAATAACAATTGCAATTTTAAATTACAAAAATAATATTAACATGATGAAAATTCATTATTAACATAAATAAAACAATAATTTATAAAAAAGTAAATAACAAGAAAAGACAATAATATATTGTTCCTGAAGCTGTACTGACAAATGGCTAAAAAATTGGCAAGTTACTCTTTCCTTACCACTGAGCCAAGGAGGTTAGAAAATTAATTCTATTTATTTATTTTTTTGTGTTAATGAACAAAAGTTTTCATTGATGAGCAAAATTTAAATTCAATAACTACATTAAGCTCATATTATATCCAGATACTTATATTTAAAAGAATATAAATATGAATACTACATAATCTTTACCTTTAATATAGTGGAAGAGAAAGAGCATATTCCCATATTTATATAAAACTGAAGACAGTACACAAACTTGATGAAACATACAGACACACACAGACACACACACACACACACACACACACACACCCCTACATAGAGACACATTGATACAGACACAGAATAGTCCTAATGTAGGGGAATGAAAAAAGAAGAAAGAGTCATAGATGAGGTAAATCTGAAAGAAATAGAATTTGTTCAGGCAGTGATTGTGGGAAGAAGAAGGCAGAAGAAAATGAAATAGCACAGCCTAAGATGGGAAAGCATAGGCCATATCCAGTAAAAAACAAGTCTCTCAACATGACCAATACATATAATTCATTTTTATGAAAATGACATGTGGAAAGGCCAATTTAGATATGAAGATATAAGCCATGATTGCCATGGTGAGTCATCTGTACATTATCTGTAGGCAAGAAGGTGCACGTAAAGGTTTTTCAGCACTGACTTAATGAGATTTGCTTTCTCTAGTAATGGTTTATGGACAATTCTAACAGCAATCTAATAGGTATATACTATTAGCAGAATATAGATAGGCTGTCTACAGAGTGGCAAGTATATAACTTGGTTTGTTTATTATATGTTCTATAGAAGTATATAAAGAAATATTAGATTATTTTTATTTAAAATTTTATCTAAATCATGAAAACAAATTAATATATGGCTTGTCATTGGAACTCTTGCTTATTTCATAGAGCATGTATTTTCAGGGTGATAGAGGGTTTGTCACTTTTCTCTCACTGTGGCATATGCTTTCAGCTTATTCGACATACTGTAATTCTGTATCAAGATATCCTAAATATGATTAGTTATAATAAAAAATATTTTAATTGTAAAATTTTATTACATGCTCTATATAGATGTTATTTTGAACATCTTTATTTAGCCTTACATTTCACTTATTATCTCCATGTAGTTCTTAAAAGAGTTGTCAAATTAAAGATAAATTATGTACTTTTATTTTACAAAAATATTGCTTTGAGTTTGTTGATATTTTGTTGAATGACAAGTGATTGTCGATAATAACCTATTGATGAACTGTTATAAAATTGAAAATAAATATGAAAGACTATACAAGTTCTGTTTTTTCAACATAAAGGTAACTTTTTATAAATGAGAAAGTTAATGCTTTTTAAAAGAAACTTGTACTATTGGCAATTTTATTTTGAAAACAGGTGTTTGCAATTATGCCAGTTACCATGTGATTTTATTGTCATAAGTTAGTAACACCTTTAAAATCTCTTATATAATACACTTAAAAATTATAATGATTACTGAAAAGTAGAATTGTTTTCTCTCTTTAAAAATCTCCTAAGGAAAGATTCAAGAGAGGCTGAAACAAATTTATTACCAATTTTTAAAAATTTCCATTAGTTTTAAATAATTATTAGCAACATTTCAATAAAAACCTGTGAACAGTGGTTTTTTGAGTTAAACATGCTGGTCAGGATAAAGTCATCACAACTACTGATGGTTTTCTTCCTGTTTGATCTATACATTTTTCATGGTGTATTTTTAAGGTATTACAGTCATTAAAATACAGTTATGGAATATATTAAACAAGGCTTATAAATTGATGAACCACAAATTTCTCAATAAAGATGATTAAAAATAGAGATGCATAATCAATCATATTTATCCTATTAAAATATTATTAACATTGGATTTGAATAGGGAAAAATCTTATTTTATATTAAAATTAAAAATATGTTATATATACTTTTAAATTTCTACCTGAGATATATACTTTTTAATACATAAAATATTTATAATGACATGACATTTAAAACTAAATTTATATTAATATTTGAAAAGAACATTGATCTAGCTAGCTGTATCTTTATAACTATGGACTCTTTCCTTTAAATTATGTTTTCCTGATCTTCCTTCATTTGAAAGATAGTTATGAAAATCCTGTAGCATATAAGTCCCCCGAAAATAGATAACAGTGATAGCGGTGCAAATACTGATTGGACTAAACTCAGAAGCTTGATCTACGCTTTGACTCTATAGTTATCCATCCAGGGGAGATATTGAGAATAATCCGTATCCTAACAAGTATCTTTCTCTCAGAATACAACAGTTTCAACAGTCAGTCCTGAACTTGATATTGGTGCTGATGGGTAATAGTTGACAGGGAGTGATTTAAAATAAATAGTCCATGTTAGACTATTTCAAGTCTGACATAGAGGAAAGTCAGTAGTTGGCCTGGCCTCCTAGGCTAATTCTCCGATGGAGAAATACATATTTTGTATCCTGCTTTTCTTTACCTTTATGATTTAATTCTTGGTGCATATAAAAATCTATAATAGCATTTAAATATCATAACATATAATCTTGATATATGTTTTTCTGTGACATATTTAAGTCAGTTACTGTTATTTAAACTGCACTAAGTATTATTAATTTTCTTCTATTTAGAGTAACTATAATTCTACTTAATAGCAGGTATTAAATGAGAACACATAATTCAAACAAAATCACATATAAATGGTGAATAGTTTCTTAAATTATTGATAATATTTTTATAATATTTTTACCTATATTTCTTTTAAAGTTAACGGACACCATTTTTTAAACAACTAATATCTAATGCATCATTTTGAGAAACATACTTTTCCCACCTAATGGAACGGGCAATCAAATTACATTGTGGCCACAGAGATGGCTACATGGCTTGGGTTGGCTAACCATTCACTCTTTTTTCTGAGCTATGATATTTTTATAGGTCTTATGTTATCGTCGTATGATAAAGTCTGTTTATTCAAGTTATTCCATGTATATTTGAGCAGGTGAAAAAAGAGAGTGAGAGTGAGAGAGAGAGATTATATGGTTTGAACACTGTATCTGGCCTTGCTTGAAAACTAACAGGATTTTTCAGTTAAATTAGCCAAAATACTTACCCTCTCTTCTTAATCTTTTAAAAAACCAATCTGACAATATGTTGCATTTTTTTTCAATTTTTTCATTTAATTTTTTTCTTAAGCTATATTGTTTCATTTTAATTGAAAGATATCTGACCGTTTAATCACATACAGAAATAAACACATACATAAATATTGTGGCATTAAAAATGGCCACAGATTCTTTGAAAGATAAAACAGTGTCTCTTTGAATCTAGACTCTCAGCAGGATAGAACTGATGCTTGCCAGTTTGGACATAGCTATTAAGAGGCTTGGCAGTTTCCAATTCCTTTTTCTTGAAGCCTTAAACTTTCATTTAAGAAGTCAGACCACTTTGTGTGTAGGCTATGCTAAAGCTCAAGACAAGCACATGGAGGTGTCATAAGGGGAGGAAGGTGCAGGGGGCGGGGGCGGCGAGGGGAGAGGAAGAGAGAGAAAAACTCCACCAACCTCAGCTGTTTCAAACTTAGCCATTCAAATTATCCCAGCAGAGACTCTTGATGTTGTTAAACTGAGATAAGCCCTTGGGCCTTGACCAGATTCTTCACCCCAAATTATTGAAATAAAATAATAATAAATTGTTTTAAGCCATTTCCTCATGATAGTTTGATAAAAATGGGAATGATGGTAGAATGATTATTAAAGACATTTTAAAAATTATATTATTTTCCCAGTTTTTTATCCTTAGAAGATATTACTTCTACAAACAAACACAAAGCAAGCTGGCACTTGTTAATAAATCACTATTAGGTTTTAGCTGGCTTCATTATTTTTTGAAAGCACTGTAACAGAGAATACAACCCTGTTATTGGCTGCATCTGGTATAAATCACTTCTATCACTCCCACTTCTTTTTTATCCCACTGCCAGGAAATACTAAGACTTTCTAGTTTTTTCTTTCCTTTCCATATATTTACAAAATGTTACCACTTTTGTGAATATTTTGCATACCATTTAAAACTCATGCAATATACTGTGACTATTTCCTTGCCAAGAAACTATCGCATATAAATGACATATATATCTGCATAGTATTTCTCTATATGGCTTAAAATCTGTTATATTTAATAGTTACTTTTTATCATTTTTGTCATTACTTTCCTTTATGATTTTAAGATTGCTGCTCTAAGTCCAGTCATCATCATGTCCCTGCTCTAGGCAAGAAGAAGAGAAAAAAGACAGCGACATTTGCATTTGTCAGCTTTTAACAAAATATTAGAGATTTTACAGAAATCTCCAACATATTTCGCTACATGTCATTCGCTACATGGCCAAAATTATGTCCATTCCTCACTCTCTGGATTTCTCTTCTCTCAGAACATGGTAGTCTGGCAAAATAAACTTTTAGCTAGGTTCATTCCTATCTCCCTAAATTCAAGATTCTTTGAGCAGGACTAAGGGTATGCTTAAGAAGATAGATTAGATAGTTAGATGATAGATAGATAGATGATAGATGATGATAGATAGAGATGATAGATGATAGATTGGTAGATAGATGATAGATAAGTACTCAAAGTACTCATGCAAGTGAAATTTCTGTGATATAGAGGAGTAGAGATTTTGTACACTTTTTTTTTTTATAATTCTGTGTAATTTAAAGTATCCTATAGTCATATTTGATGAGTTAATCATATAAATTGACTTATTATTTTTTAAACAGTGCAAATTTAGGAGAAATGCTCATAAGTAAACATGGTGCATTTCTCCAGAGAAATTTTGGAGTTTTAAATTGAGCTTAAAAGATTTGACATGAATTTTTTTTTTTTTTTTTACAGTAGCTAGATATAAAACAAGCAACTTATTTGAGGGTTAAAGTACAAAACTAAAAATCATATTGCAGGTCAATATTATTTCAATTACTCAGTGCCCCATATTTGAACAAACTTCCTATTTATTTACTGTGAGTCTTTGAAATTGATGTATATAATACAATTATAAAAAAACTCTTATTTTATTTCTAAAAGCTTGGATATTTTCAGTGTGACACTTTAAATTGCTATATGCTTCATACTATTATTTAATGTTTCTGGTTCTCATTCCATTTTCTTATCTCGGTACAGAAATTGCCTACATTTGGAGTAAAAGTGTATATATATGTAACTTTAACATGCTTTCTGTTTCAAATATAAAATACAGACAAAAAGAATTTTGTGATACCCTTAGCTTTTTTAGTACTAGAATAAATGTTTTATTTGAATTGAGGCTGCAATATTTATTATCAGAGAGAAACCTGATCAAAATTGTAAAAGAAAAAACAACTTTTTTGTCCCTTTCTTTTTAACTTCACTTATTCCGTTGGGAGTCCTGTCCATTTCATGCCTTATTCTTTTAATTTATATGTTAAATATGTTTGAGCACCTTTAAGTGAAACAATGGTGATAAACAAGATAGAAATAATTCCTATCTTAAGAAAATTTGTAGTCTAGTGAGGGTTGATCGAAGTTAAGGGTCTTAAATTTTTGTCCTCAGTGGTCTGAAGAAGTCTTGTACTCAGTTATCAATCAAGCTTCTTTGTAGAGGTATGGCTAACTTCTCCTACAAGAAAATTTTAATAATGCTGTGTTTAGCTCAAAATATTACTGAAAATTTAACTAGCTGGACTACCATTACAAGCTAGCTCCAGTACACTACTGTATAGAAACCTGATAGGAGTGGATTGAGCAACGATTAGAGATGAGGAACTAGGTAAAATAAAGATTAGACAACAGACTCTAGAAGGTTTGATGTAAAGGTTGAATGTAAAGGAAACTATGATGTGGTATATGTGTGTGTTCACATAAAGAGTGCACATGCATCTGTGCATGTCTATAAGAGTAAATGTTTGAAGAAGGAAAAAACTTTATTGAGTATATGTGTCTAATGAATGTAATGAACTAGTGGAGTGAGAGTTTAAAGAAACCGAATTAGTAACTACATTACATTGCTAGCTTGTTATTGGGTCTTGTTTGGATAAAAGCATTTCACCCACATCACTTTTCAATGAAAACTGCTAATAATTCATAACTTATTTGTTGTTATTGGTATTAGACATAAAATGAGACATTAAATGTAATTCATTTAATGCACAACTACTGAGAAATTAATTGGTTGAAATTTAGCTAATTAAACAGTCAATGTGTAGATTAATTTTGATTATATATCTATATACTTTGAAGGAATAATTAATATTATTTAAACCTTTCCTCTCTCATCTTCTCTTCAATTTCAAAATAGTGAGGGGTTTGATTTACAGTCAGCTTATTCATTCAAAAATGTATTTATTTTTTGATTCTTAACTTGTATAATATTCTGCCCCTCATTTCATATAAGTTTGGTAATAACATAGATCTAATGTAAAATATGAGACCAACATATCATTAGATTAACATTGATTACAGGTAATGAGCTATTCTTTTGTTCTGGGACATAGTTCCTATCTATATATCATCTATCTATCTATCTATCTATCTATCATCTATATTTCTTTTGTTCCTACTTATCAACAGCTCTCTCCCTCTACTAATTCAGACTGGAAGTATAAATCATCAGTTAGTATTATTGGTTTTAGGCGATTAGGCAAAAAAGGAAATTAATAATATACCTGATAAATTGGAATAATATTTTTGAATAATATTAATGAAAACAAAAAATACTTTATTGATTTGAAAAAAAAATAAGGAAATTGTCATGCTCAACTCACATCATCGAGAGGTTAATCTCTGACTATTTTGTTTAAAGAGATATTTAGAACTGAGCCAGAGATGTATCATGGACTACACTGCTTCTAAATATAACTCTTCATTCTGACTAAGTGATTTTCTTAGAGGCTTAAAATATATACTTGAAAATTAGTTTTTTTTTTAAATAAACTATTTGACCAATAAACTCAAGTCATATACAGTATAAAGACAGTATAGCAGAGTGGATTAAAAGTACAGGTATTTGCATAACACTATATGGGTTTAAAATTCTGCTTTATGATTTACTGCCTAGATAAATTTCAGCAGATTTTTTAATCTGCTCCAGTTTTCTCATCTATAATATGGAGATAATAGTAGTTATGTCATAGAAAAATGTAAAATTTACATGAATTAATATTTATAAAATACTTAGAACTGTGTCTGAGGCATATTAATGGTAATGTGGTCATTATTATTATGATTGCCAACTTTATTATCTTTCTTCTCTATACTTAATCCTGTTCTGATTTACTTTTCTGTTAGCGATGCCACTAAAAACACTCAAAATATAAAATTATTTTTTATTTTATTTTTTTACTCTCAATCAAGTAATTCCCTATTATTGAATTTTGTCTTTGATACCTTCATAATTTGTATATAATTTATAGTCCCATCATAACCAATGTAGTTCAGAACCTTATTGTTTTCACTAATACAATTATAAAAACTTCTTAATTGAACTTCTGCCTGCCTTTCTTCATTCAGCATTTTTAAAGTTCTTTCTCTAAACTTTTAATCCGATTGCATTCCACTGTCAAAGTAATTATTCCAAACTTGGCTGTAATCATAAGAAAATACTGTCTAAAGCAAAATATGTTTCTTATTAGACACAGAGTAAAATATAACTAACTTGGAAAGCATAAAAGCCCCTCTAGGAACTTACCTCAATGGAATTTCTACATTTATTTTTTACTATTCCTTTTCATAGAGAATATATTCCCGGCCAACCAAAATTAATTAATATTTCAAGAATGAAGGAGTGTAGTTATAACACATTATTTATTAGATTTTGGAAATTAGTTTTGGAGGCTCCATTTATGAGAATTTAAACACAAACTGGATAATATAAATAAAACAAAAAAGTAAACTAAAATACTATTGTGTGAGTAATGGATAAAAAACTAATAATGAGAATTCTAAGAGATGTCTTTAAGTATTTGGAAGGCTATTTCATGAATGAAGAATTATATGTAGGTCTTTAAAACCTCAATAATTACACATAGATGATGGAACATACAGGGAAATCAATTTCAGTTCAAGTTAAGGGAAATTTTTTTTAATAGTGGGAGTAATCTGCAGATAGACTATAACTCATAGAGTAATTTAAAAAAAAATTACTGGAAGTGTTTTTAAAAATATTTTATGTTCATGTGATGTGGATTTAGAAAAAGAGAGATTTGAGTTAAATTGCATGGATGATTTGCTTAAAGAAAGTGTGCTTAAAATAGGGTTCAGGCGGTTCATTTTAAGAAATTTCAAGTAATATCATCTATGTTTGTATATGTGGTTTTTCTTTTTTTTTTTTTAGAGAGAGGGACAGTAGCTTTTAATACACTCAAAGGGCTCAACAAATACAGTTCTATTTCTATCTCAAGTGAAGATAAGACAAAAAGCAAAAATGCTTAACTATTGATGAGTTGGTATACTAATACTATTTGTATAATTATTTATATTTTTTCCTTCTCAATTTTTTCATAAAAATGGAAGATAATGAAGAACAAACAGACAAAACTGATGTTTGAATATTATTATATTACAGGGGTGTATTTATTTTTTATTTAGGATTTTATTGAGAGAAAAGAATCTCTTCACTCTTAAAATATTTTTACTATAAAAATAAATAAAAGTTGTCTGCTGTGGTTATTAAGGAGTTATTTTGTACCAGACATGCCCTTCTGATGCAACTATAAAACTGGGCAAAGGAATACAAGTTAATTATTTTTAGATATTAGTAAGTAGCATTAAAAGAAAACTATTCTTGAGGAGATAGCTATATGTTCCCCTCTATTCTCTTCCTAGAGCACACGAAGATAAAACTAAGCAGACAACTTAGAGCATGGTTGTGTTTTGAAATGAAGAGGCAGAGAGAGATGTTAGGGGCTGCTAAAATGCTTGGAATTTGTGGGACAGTGTATTGTTGAGAAGGGAATTGTGAGGCAGGAAACCACACATGCTGTGTGAGGTACACTAGTTTGTTGTTGTTGTTGGTGGTGGTTTGCAGAGGTTTAGAACTTGTATACACAGAATCTGGAAGGCTTAGCACAGAGAAGTTACTACAGATCTGAGAGGTAATTAGAGATGCCCAAGTTTGCAGTGCTGAGAAATGTTGCACTTCTCACTAAGCCAGAAAAGAGAGGTCTTACTCTGTATCCCAGGCATTTAGTTGAGATTCCAGAGAGGCCATATTTTAGAAGAAAGAAAGATGTACCTAGGACAAAGGACAAACTCAAACATACCTAACCTAACAAACAAACAAACATATCTGGAAAGACTGAAAGAATCCACTAGTAAATTAACTGGTTACCAGAATATAATTCAATATCCTTTAAAAGAAGGTCACATAATCTAGGCTTCATTAAATGAATCTGATAATGTCCAGCATATAATCACAAATTAAGTAAAGAAGTAAGAAAATAAGACCCTTAATCATGATCCCAATATAACCTATTATAATTGACACACGAAGGCTTTAAACATCTATTATAAATGTATTCTAGGAATAAAAAGAATATGTAACAGAATAAGGTAATGGATAGGGGATGTCGGGAGAGAAATGGAACTGTTAACAAGAACAGAATGAAAGTTCTAGAATAGAAAAATTATATTATCTGAAATTTTAAAAAATTACTTGATGGGCTTATCCAAACGATTGAGACTGTAGATAGAAAAAAGTTTGTGAATTTGGACATAGATTAATATAAATTATACCAGTGGAGAACAGGAAGAAAAGTAAATATGAACAGACATTTAGTAACCTATAAGACGACATCATCCATTCTTACATATGTATAATTAGAGTTCCTGAACAAAAAGAAAAAGAGATATTATAGGGCAAACAAACAAACGAAAAAACTCTAGAACCAAATAACAGCTTTAAACTTCCCACAAATGGTAAAAAATATCAAATCATAGATCGGAGAAACATAGTTAACACTGAGTAAAGAAAAATGAAAAGAAAATAACACCAGTGTATGCTGTAGTGAAACTGAAATGTATAAATCACAAATAGAGAAAAACTTTAAATCGATCAGAGAGAAAAAATGCACAACTAGGAATATGATACATTGGAATAGAGAGGTCTACATAAGGAAATAAATATAAGTCCAATGTCTTTAAATATGTGTACAAAGAATTAAGGAAGTGAAAAGCATTCAAGGCTTAAATAATTAAAGTAGAATATCTTTGAATGAGGAAATGACAAAGTAATAGGTTATAAATCTTGGTAAATTTAATAGGGCGTAGGCTTCATTTTGTTTAAGCATAAAAATGTATGCACTAAAATAATCTTTTCATACATATCTGTTTTTCCCCCTCACTATCTGAATGAATTGCAGTCTAAATGCCACTGAAAGAATAACTGAAGCTATTAAACTATGTTTGAAATATTTACTTAATGGTGACAGATAGAAATCTAACTATGGGAGGTGAACACAGTGTAAATATATATTTGCCTTAATTGTTAAAATGTACAGCTAAAAATTATTGGATTTCATTAACCAATATTACCATAAAAATAAATAAATACATTTAAAAAATTACTTAAATTTATTTCTGTAGATATGTTCAGTGACATTCTGTTCTCCTTGCCACAATGTTATTTTATCTATTCGATCACTTCATAAAAAGAAAAACATGATAAATTTGTGGATCCTTCAGGTTTACTACCAGTTTTTTTTAAATCTCTCTACACCATGAATACTAACACTCAACAATATTATTTCTAATGCAGTTAGAGGATCAAATGGGATTTATAAAAATTGCAGATGTCTTGGGTATTGAGAGAACTTGATAATAATGCACCATCTGTTTATTTAGCTATTCTCCTTATCTTGACATGCTGAAAGTCTGATAAAGCAAAGTAGATTTTTCACATAATTGCATTATAAAATCGGTGTTAGTGTTTGAGCAGACAGAGGTACATTTCAAACAATGCTGTCTGATACAGTTGATAAAACATTTCAGTAAGTTTAAGGGAAAGATTGTTTAATTTTAAGAGACATGAGTATGTAGGATATTTCATGAGCTTCTACTTTGTTAAATTACTGAAATACTTAGAATAAGAATTTACACAGAATTAAACACATACTCACCATAATGTAGGCCTAAGCATTTTTTAATAAAATAATTTAATTAGCATTTAATCATATGCATTATACCAAATAGACATTAATAAGATGCTACACCAAAATCATCTTATATTAGTTTTGAAATAGTCAGTGGTAATCTCTCATTCTCATTCTCTTTTCTCATTTTTTTCTATGTCTCATTCCAAACTTGCTTTCTTTTATTTTCACACCTGCAAACAAAGGGCAAACAGATAGATAGATATTCCAACTCGCCTACCCTTGTGATTTCCATGAGCTTGTAGTAGCTGTATGTTGGGCAGAAAAGTGAATTCAGAATTCTATGCTATTATGTTTCTTAAACATTTTGTAAATTATGAAACTCTTTTTTTTTTTGAGATGAAATTAAAGCTGTCCAGCAAAGTATCTGTGGGACTTTTAGATCTTTCTCCTTCAACAGCCCTTCCCTCCTAACATCTTAACAAACAGAATGAGGAAGTTACAGAGTAGTGTAAAACCAAGAGTTCTAATAGTGACTTGCCCCAGCACAATGTGCTAGAATTGTGTTGCCACTGGGTGTTTCAAGGCAATGTCTATCAATATATGAGCATACATACATTTATCAGGAGCCTACCACACTGCCAAGCTTCATATGTGCTTCATCTGACTCAACTACCACAGTTTGAGGGCTCTTTCAAAACTGCCCTCATTTGTTGGAAGTAATCCTGCTTCTACAAATTTATGGATATAAATGAACATATTGTACTAGAGATATATTATATTTTATGCAAAAGTATTGTATTTTAGTCTGCATATAAGGGGAAAGGGTCCCACAGAAATATGATCAGTTTTTAAAATATTGTGTTCATTCGAATATTCCAAATTGAAATTCTCTACTATGTGATGAAAAGGAATTGCCTTTACAAATTAGTCTGACATATTTGAGAGAAAAATAAAAAATATCACTTTTAATAAAACTAATTTTATAGTCATGTAAATTTGCTTCATTGTCACATATGTATCAAAAAAAACTTTTATAGTAAATTGAGAAGCCCATCGGAATTTAAGAAAAATTTTACATTAAAACATTCGATTACAGAACAAATGTAAAAGTATTATTTACATTGGAAAATGTGTGAATTTAAATAAAGCAATGGTTTTAGGGTTTCCTAAATAGCAAATTTACCTATGATTTTTATAATGTATTTAATTAGGAGAAAGCTTGTGTATAACTTTTAAATAGAAAAAGTAGAAATATGGTTTAAGTGATTGTTCTTAAATTGAGCTCTTTAAGACTACTTTTCTTAGTAACTTTAAATAGCTTTAATCTCAGCATCTTCTCATTTTATCATTGTTTTAAAAAATTGGATCCATTAACTTCCCATATATCAAATCATATTTAAATTATGATTTTAAGAATAAAAGTATGGATATGTAAAAAATTTTAAAGGAGAGTAAAATAAGAATAAAAAGCCTGAAGCTTTACTTTTCCAGGTCTCATATATCAACATCTTTCCTACACCATGAATTTGATGAATGTACTCCTTTGTTTACAGACATGTTCTCTTAAAAAAAAAAAAAAAAAATCCATCAAATTGTCTTTATTCAAAAAATTCCTACTGACTTTGAAATGCTAATTCAAATAGATTATAATTTACTTGATTATGAGTTTCATCTATGTCAAAGACAAAGATAAAATTAATTATCTGTACATTTAATTTATTCATTTGCCACATACTATTTGCTACACATTGCTTATAAAGCTATGGTGCAAGAAATCAAAGAATTTACATTCTAATAAGGCCAGAAAGAAATGGTATACATAACTAATAGATAAATAATTTATTTTCTGAGAAAATAAGTGTTACCCAGGAAAATAAAGCAGCAATGAGGATTGGGAGTGAGGGTTAAGACTGGAGGTTACAGTGTTAGATAAGCTGACCAGTGTAGACTCTACTGAGGAGGTATTATTGAAACAAAGACTTGACAAGTGGGAGGATGCAAGTTGAATGGATATCTCAATGCTATGAACATGGGGGTGCATAGAGCTTTACAAATTATTATTTTGGTTTCCTTTGGATAAATACCCATGGTGTTTTTGTTTGTTTGTTTGTTTGTTTGTTTAACATATTATCATACACAATGTAAGGATGTATTGTGCAATTTATACTATTACTTTAGAATTTGTCTTATCTATACACACAAAGAAACACACAATGTAAAGCTCCTTGAGGTTATTATATCTTTTAAATGTATATACTCCTATTTGTATGTTTAAGGGAGTCCTAGGAATAATGTTCTCATTAAATAAATATTTATTCAATATAAATGGAAGAAAAGACTATTCTTTAAAAATACACAAATACCCAAGTAAACCTTTCATTTACACCCACATATGTAACATACCCACACATATACATGTGTATATGCACATATGTACATATGTATAAACATATATAATATGTGTGTATATATGTTTGTGTGCATAGATTTTTTAAGTATGTGGGATATTATGTGGACCAGAAGAGTTACATGGCTATTAGACTTGGGTAGAAGAAATTACTGTTGAATGTATTCCGAACAACATGTTTTAATAAAAAATAAGCTTGGGGCATCATAGTCTATACATTATATATTCACTTTTGCAAATAGAATATAGACTATTACAAGTTAAAATGTGTACTAGGTGTTTAATTACCTTTTTGTTGTTGTTGTTTAATTCAGTTCATATTAGACCCAACCAATACTGTTCCTAAGATGATGAAGAAGAAACAGCAGTAAAAGTTATTCTTTCTGATCACCAGCATCATAATAGAGCTAAACTAGAACACCTGGAATGGGTCATAAAGGTGGGTTGCACAAAATGACTTATAGAACATGAATTCTGTGTGTTCACATAGTAGTAGTAGTACAGTTGTCCCATTTCTTGCATCTCTATTTCTGGAGATTGGCAAGTGCCAGGGAAACTGTAGATTACTTTGTGAAATTAGCAATTCTTTGTAATAATGATAGTCAATGTAGTAAGAATTAGTTGTATATAAATATGTTCCAGTTAATGTTTGTTACCAGAAGTTACATGAGTGTGGAGGATATAAGGGAGTCAATTCTAAACTAGAATTGAAAATTAGGGGAATATGTAACCCCACCAAAATATCTTTATCATTTGAAACTTAAGAAAAGAGGAAATGTAAAGATCCCTTAAATTTAGAAGTTCAGAATCTCTTCCACTGTTTCTTTCTTGTTTAATAATTTGATTACTACTGATAATAAGATTTGAGGTTGTAGTTTTCCTCATATACTATAGACATATATATGGATGGCTCTGTGTATGATTTGAATTAAATTACAACACAGATTCATTCAAGAGTTGCTAGATAGAAATACACATCTTACTACGAATTATAATCCAGTGTTTTAGATTTATTTAAACTAATGCTTTATATTTGTACAAATCATTTACAAAATTTATATATATATGTAGAAATTGAATATTTACACTCTGATAATTATTAATCTATTTTCCTTTGAGACTACTTTTTGAGTGTAATATTTTCTTATTAGATATATCTAGAAGCAAATAGGATGATATTATACCTTAATCTATTTCTGTGCTCCAGGTATGCATGGTAGTCCAGAAATGGGTTTGGAGATTAAAACTACCTAGAGAAAACAGAAGGGTTACTAGATGTCTCAGTGTTTGTTTTGTTTTGTTTTGTCATTATTGTTGGTACAGATTTAAAAAAATGACCTCGACATTTGTTAACAGGTAAAGAATTAACAGTTTTGACATAGATTTTTTTTATTTTGAATATAAATATATATATATAAATATACTCTAACTATAAATATACTCTAACTATTTTTGTGTGATTTTTAGAGACTTCCTAATAAATTATTTTATTCTGAGGATAAGAGAATATGTCAGAGAACAATGACTCAGTGACAGTAACTGGAAAATGAGAAAAATGAAACAATGAAACTGAAAAGTTTAATCCATAGTATGGGCAAAAATTATGAGAAACTTCCTGTCAAATGGGAAAAGAAACTGCCTCATTTAAAAACTAGTCTTCATTTCAAAGGCTACATACAGTGACTTTCTAAAACCCTTATTCTTCATTAAATAGGAAAAAGTGTGTAGAGTTACATATGCTCTTTGTTTTATGACTCTTCACCATCTTTTTTAATTTGGATCTACATAAAAAAATAGAACAGATAATAAAAAAGCAAAGATTCAATTTAAAAATATTTTTACTGTATTTAATGACTAGTGTGTAGAGAAATGCTTTCTCTCTGTGTTGCTCTCTCTATTGATACCCACAGTTAGTACCATATTTGAATGCTTAATTTTTGTAGTTCGATTAGTTTGGGAAGGTTAGATAGTAAATTATATATCAGATTCTTCTTTATGTGTTTGTTGATATCCAGTGTATACTATCTTTAGTTTATTCTGTATAGTTCCAGGTTTATAGCTTCTTAAATGTTTGAAAATTAAAAAATATATATTCATGTCAATACACTTATAAAATTATTTCTCATAACCTTTCAGTTATAAAATAAGCTTTTTGGGGAACTACTGAGTCCCTACTATTATTGGTATTTAAATATAAATTTTGTTTGAAACATTTTTTAGAAGAGAAATAATAGTACAAAGATCAAATGCATAATTAGAATGATTTCCTTTATTTATTTTTTTCCCCTCTTTAATTCCAACCACCCCCTATCCCCACTTCCACCCCTGACCTATAGATGTTGCTGTTTCCCTTTAAGAGCTGGATCTCTCAAAATGGGATGTTTCTTCCCACATGCTTGTGTGTCATGCACCAGGGGCCTGGTCCGTGGTAGTCCATGGTTCCACCTGGGTTGTGAACCCAGGACCTTCTGCATATAAAGCAGACGTGCTAAGCACTATACTATGGAGCTACTTAGAATGATTCCCTTTAAAATCAGTCCCATCACTTAGATTTTTTTCATTTACTGGTTAAATAAAACTGTTCTTTTCCGAGTGAAATTTAATTTTAACTAGTAACAATGGCAATTAAAACTTATAAATGCTTATTTTTATTCTAAATTTAAAAAATTCTTATGATAAATTTTATTTTTGTATTTTATCTATTTACTCATCAGTTCAATGAAGAGAATAACTCTATATGATATTAAGTTCAAGTTCAACTTTTTACACTTTATAGCAGTAATGGCATTGTATGGTCAACACCAAAGTCTTTTTTTTTTTTTTTTAATTTCTTTACTTCCATGTGTTAAAGAGAATTTGAAGACCAAGTGTTTTGTGTTTAATCTGGTTCACAGGAATCCTTGTATGTTCCTGTTTTAATTTAATCATTTTCCTCAATGACCAAGAAGAGCCATCTTAAACTGAAGTGATATTAAGTGAAGTGCTCTGGTATTTAGAATACACAGTAGGAGTATGGGGAGTGCTAATTGCCGTAAAGATATGGACTGTAACATCTAAGTGCAATACTCTTTTAAAATCAGTAATAAAAATCTAGAGAGATAATCCTCCAAAGTGGACCAAAAATCAACTTATAGGCTAAGCAGGGTAATTTATGTTGATTGCACTTGCAGGGAGAATTTGAATTTCAAAATGAGCATAATTTTCCAAGGCAGTATTAATGGACTGTTTCCTTTTGCCTGGTAAGAAAGATACATTTTAATATCTGCTAAATAGCAAAGAAATAAGGAAACAAAAGCCATTACAATCATTTTATTATAAGAATCAGTTTAATATGCATAGAATACAATTTTGCAAATGAATAACATTTATACTAAGGATGTAATTAATATTATAAATAAAAATAAATTGAATATATTTGAATATATGCTTCCTAAATGGGCAATGCTATAAAATGTGAATGTGGGCTATGTTGTATATTCAGGGGATTTGAATTCTCTCTGGGGGATGCATTCTAAATGTGACTATGTTGATCTCTGGTAAAATTTTGAAGGTACTAGGACTATCTGTACCAGTATCAGAAAATAACATACTTTGTTAAATGATTTAGCAGTGACAGAAATTGTGTTGACCTGGTATCTTTGAAAAACTCAACAATCTTCTACATTGTCTTCAAAGACAATGATTTAGCATAAAAGCAGATATAAATTTTATGTCTAATATGTTTTTATAGCAATATTAAATAGTCTTTCACAGCTATGTGTGTTGGCAAATGCACATTTCAGAGCTATATATGTTTTGATCAGAGTAAGAAATCATCTTCGATTATCAAGGATGAAGAGGAATCCAGTAAAGTGAAAGTATAGAGCTAATGTGTTAAGTTCCTGTAGAGGAGAGAGAGAAAGGAGGGAGGTAGAATATTAATAAATAGAATCCTCTAAATGTCAAAATGTAAAATGGGATGGACTAGCATATTTAGGAAAAATGATAGCAAGAATGACTATGTTTCTCATAACAACTAAAATTAGAATTAAATATTGAAAGAAAACAATGACTAACCATTTGGGAATTCTTTCTAAGTAATGCAGCTATTCAATCTCAGTCCATTTGAGTGTATCTTCCTCAAACGAACTATCTCAAAATATAGGAATCGAGGACAGATCTCAATGGAGAATGGCAGAAATTCACAGAAACAAATAACATCTAAATGAGTTTATGTCATAATGAAGAATTTATAAGTTCTGTAAATGAAACAAACTTGGCTTAAAAAAAAATCAGGCTTGCATGTAATGTTCTAAGACATTCAGACAGATTTTATGAGATTATGTTTCAGCTGGATATACGTAAAGCCAGAAAATATTTGAACTCTATTATATCTCTTTCTTCCTTTGTATTCTTCATGACATATTGCTTAATTTATGCTTTCTTAGATTAAGCCAAATTATTTTTAGGAGGCTTCCAGAGATGAGACAATGTATAAAACATCTATTTATTTAATATTAAACTGGAAAACAAATAAATGAGTGAAAAAGGAGATGAACAAGTAGCTCTCCCCATTTCTATTGAGAGTGTCTTCGAAGAAAATCATGGGAGAAAATATCCTATGAAAGATTTGTTCCTACACATATAACTTTCGACCTCGGCCATAAAATTCTATTGACAAAATAATGTATAATGTAAAATAAGATAAAATTAACTTCTGGGGAAAATGATAGGATTCAAAATAAAAAAAGTAAAATCATTTTAAGAAACAGTTTTGTAAAGTATTTGTCTTTTTTATTGTTATTTCACTATCTTTTTTAGTTTTATAGGAATTTTATAAGTAGAAAAAGTAACTCCCATGCACTTCGGTTTTCTCTAGTGTGGGGAAATTGGTTTCTGCCGCTTGAGGACAACGTCTCAAAGAAAGTCATAGGTAATCACACTCTATTTAAAATAAACAATCAGGCAAACAAACAAACTCACAGAAGCTGGGGGAGGGGCACACATATACTAGGTGGGATTAGAGAGATGAAGGACGGGCACCCATCGTTGAACAGAAACCATTTAGGATGCTTTCCAGTCTCACTTTCACTAATTTAATTCTCCTCTGTTCTCTCCTATAAGTAAATTTCTTCTCTTTGTGTCTTAATCTAACCATATTTGTTTTTATTCCACTAATATTAGTTCCTCTTCTCAAATTTTAGTTTTAACTGGAAATTGTTCGCCCAAAGAGACTCTTCCACCAAATGAATGTTCACCTTTTTTTCACCTTTCCTCCCTCCCCCAATTTCACAAATGACACCAAAATACAAAGAAAAAGTGACAATTATGGGTCATTTTCCCAATTTACCTGTAGAGCATCACAATGCAACTTTTGCTGACTATATTTAAAAATTAAATATTATTTAAAGCCTGTGGCACCTGACTACAGACCAACTTTAATTATCTTCTGATAATAATAGACATGGCTCTGTATCTCGTTTCACTTTATTAGTATTTCTACTGTCTCTGCTATTAACTTTGACAATCTGAACTCCATATTATCCTCCATCATGTAACCTCAAGAAGTTGTCCACAACCAACACTCAGAGATCTCTGTATCACAGGAATACTTGGGATTATTAAATTGGTGTGTACTTTTATTATTTAGATCATATTTTAAGGATGTGATTATTGTTTTGATGGGACTTTAGATGGTTTATAGAATCTTTTTACTTTTTCCCTGGTGTTTTGAGTCAATTGATTTTAGGACACAACCACAAAATTTTGAGAAATTTGGAATGCACAATTAAAATTAAAGTCATGACACCTTAATTAATCCATGTCTTTTATTTGCAAAGATCCCACAGAGAGAGGAAAAGTTTATTTCCAAAAATGGATCCTAGATGTCATGTAAGTTCAATTACAAAATCATAGTATAACCAGTGCTCAATTGGGCATAAATTAAAGGTAGCTTCAGACAGTTAAATGGCAATTGCAGATGATTATGATCTTCTCAGGGGATCTATATCATTAATATCACATATCTATTTCCTCAATGTCAAATTATTAAAAAAATAAAAACTAAAAAAAAAAAAAAAAACCATAAAAAACAAAAACCTATTGGACACATTCTAAGTGTTATGCCATCCAAGTTTTAGGTGATCTTTCCCTATTTATATTTAAATCATCTTTTCCAGCCAGTATAACTTTCCTCAGATTTTATTTTATATGTTATTTCTCTACCTCATATTTTCTGCTTATTTATTATGTTGGCTCTTGATTATACTACTTGTTCCTGCTAAAAAAGAAATAGCAAATCTTTCAGTAAAGAAGATGGATCCCATTGACTTTACCCTCTATATGCCAGAAAAAAATTTTGTCTTAAAAAATTTGAAAGTAAAGGGAAATAATAATAAATATTATATGTTCATTCTCATCTATCTCCCCTCTTTTCCTTGAAACACAGAATTGCATAGCTCCTCCTCCTTGAATTTAGGTAAATCATGTGATTTTTGATTAAAGTTTCATGAACAGAATTTAGATTAAAATAAATAAAAATAATACTTTCCTTGGCCAGCCAGCATTTTCTATTTTTTTTCTTAAATTTACTGCTATATGACATATATCCAACATATATGACATATATCCAATAATGTTACGTTACTAAGTGAGTTTGTGTGTACATGTGTATATTTTTAAAGAAACATTTAGAGTAATAATGTATTGAAGCAGATGATATGATACAACAGCAACAATATCTAAATTACTGTTTTCTACTATAAAAATTTTATTATTTTTATCCTCCTATAAAAATTTTATGAGGACTAAATAATTTTGAAATTAAAGCCTACTCTTCTTTTTTTTTAATTTTGCTAACACCTTTAAAATATCATTGTTTTCTCTCCCTGTTCTCATTTTATATTTCCCACCAACATAGTAGTTCTCATGCTCTCATGTTGAAAAGGCAATCTGATTTACTGTGTTGTCTGCTCTTTGGTTTTTCCTTTCTTAGGCATCTCATGCCATGTTTAAGCCTTAATAGTGACTATGGTTGAAAATTCATTAATGTCCTTAAAATTATAACTAAATATATAGGTCAAAAAGATAAGATTTTCTAGAGGTATCTCTGAAATAGCAGCATGATTTCTTTTTGCTGGCATTTACCTTCTTGTTTTTTGATCTCGTAAAAATTAACAATTTTAATATGAACTTTTTTTGTTATAAATATGACAGTTACATGTGAAAACAAGAACAATATCTTAGTCACTTTCATAATCAATAATTGTTATAGTGCTGCAATATGGCAGATGTTCAAAAATATATTAAATAAATGAATACTCACAATAATGCACTACATTTCTCTCACATAGAAATTTTAATTGAAAGAAGTTAAGGTTGAAAGATAATACATATAACATATGATTCAAATTAATTATATTTGAGTGATTATTCAAAGTTTGACAATGATTCTTTTGTTTTGGGCTAGGCTAATCAAAGCTAAACTTACATTGCAAAATACAACGTGAATTTACTTTTATTTATATTTTTTTAAATAAGTAGGGGCATAATATTACATATTCCATTCTTAGATTTAGTACATGGGATGAACTTCCAACAAAGCCAAATCTCTTCTGAATGCTGGTTTTTTCTTGATATCTTGATAGGGATATTCACTTGCATAATTCAGGTATTCTGATAATTTTATAATGTGTGCTTTAGTATAGATATATGTCAAAAAACTTTTAAAATATATCTTAAATATCTTTGATGACTTTAAGTATTTAAATATTGTATTTTAATATAACTATTTTAAATATTTACATAAGAATAATTTATTATATGTTGCTATTATTAGTTTATTAATAAAACATTTGTTCTTCAATTCCAGGCAGGCTAAACTGTCACTTTCTGTAATACACTTTCTATCATTTACTCAAGCATCAATTTTATTTCCAAAACACTTATTATACTTTTTATATTGCCATAAAATTTACAATTCTTTCTCTTTTTCCATAAATTTTGCAATACAGTAATTGAACAAAAATAATTGACTATTGTACTACAAGGAGAAAACAAAAACAAAAACAAAAAGCAAGTTAATACCTGCTCTTGGAATTAAAGCTTATTTTTCAAAGCCGGAAAATATGTGTACATGTATTTGCTTTCCTTAAAGAGTCAAAAGTCGAACTTCACAGAAAAGATTGTGATGAGGTTTTCAGTCTAAGTAGGAAGCCAGACTTTAGCCCAAATCATGTAATTTCCTTCAATACTATTTTACACTCCTTGATTTCTATCAGTTGATTTTTCTTGGCAACAGTTTGTTTCAGATGCTAATTTTCAGGCTTGTCAATCTTTTAGAATTTATTTTGTACCTTTGTGAAGCTGTGTTCTAAATACTACCCTAGCAATATCATAGTAGCAGCATACTTTGAAAATAATATATCAATTCAAAACATATTTGATGTATTGGAGCTCTCCATTCTGTTTTTCAAAAAATGACTCTCTCATCTCTTAGCTCACAGGAAGCAGGTAGCAAATCAATTTTTTAGACATAAAGATACTATCTTCCTTTTACTATCTTTCTAATTCAACTTAAATTAAAAATTAAGAAAGTTTGATCTCTACTATTAAAAGTACTAATATATCACATTATTATGCCCAATATAAAAGACTTTACAATATTTTGCATTTGTATATGTAATTATAATTAGTATGTCCCAAACAGTATAGGATTTTTTCTTGTCATTTTCAGGATGATCAATAAGATTTGTCAATTTCAATATCTAGTAAAGAATATAATTAGAAGGCAATCATGTTCACCACTATACTACCAACACTGGCACTAAGAAAAGAATACAATTTGAATTTGAATGATTGACATTTGTCTTCATAATAATATTGTCAAATCATCATTACTCAAATTCTTTTCCAAAATATAGAACTGCGTCAGTTCAAGATAGACACCTCACTCACTTACCCTGATTAAACAAAATGGTTTAATTATTTATTCTTATTGGTGAGGAAAGAACATTTTTTGGATACCACAATAGTTAAAACTCCAGTCTAGCATTCTGTCTTCTGTCATGAATTTCACGGGGAGGGGGCGGGGGGGACCATTAAAAGCAAGCCTTATACCTACCATACAAAAACCTGTTTTTAGGAGAAAAATAAGATGTTATATACACACACATGGGCATATATAAATAATATGTATATAGATTACCTATATAGATTATCTCTTTTTTTTCTAAAAGCATTTGTCAGGTATTTGTGGGGTTCTGTTCTTTCCTAGCAACCAGTCTTAGTCTTCTACACCATAGGAGAAGATAAAGATGTAATCATATTCTGAATGTCTAATATGCATGCGAGTTTTCCTTTTAATTTTATATTATGTATTTTAAAATTATTTCTGGTCTTATAAAGTAGTTGTTTTGTCTCTATTAAAAATTTAACCCAACTTTCACATTTTTTGTTTAAAACCAATTTATGCACATTAATAACTTTTTTGGCAAACTGGTTGAATATATTCTTTAAGGAATTCAAAATACTTTGGAGAGAGAAAATATTCAATATTCACTGTTGCTTCCTAATTATTTTGCTTAATTATACTTTTGTCTATGTTCTGAAAGTTATAACTATGATATGTGTTATAATGCAAATACTGTAAAATGTTGTAATGCTGCATATCTTTTCCCAAATCTGTGTTCAGCTCTCTTGGATGCTTGAAATTGGGCATGGTCACAGTATTTACACCATGGAAATGGGCAAACATGACAAATCAGGGCTTAATTTATTATTTTATTGATTGTCTGGACTTACAAAGATAATGGAGAGCGTATTAATACAGAACCAACTTAAAGTCTAGCATATCTGTAGCCATTATGTTGTGAATAGCATCAAAAAATGAGGAAATACTGTGCTTTCATTTAAATCTATCTAATTTGACAAGGAATTTACTCACATTGACAATCAAAATTCTGACATGTCTTTATTGCTTCATGTTGTCTTAGCCATTAATATAAATGAAAACATCAGGCAACATTCATGTTAGAACTATGCCTATTAAGCACTGACTCGAGTGATTTCTTCCTGATTCATTAATAATAAAACATTATTCATAGTCTGATTTTGTGAACATTATTGTTGGTACCAGAATGATAAAACTGATGGCAGATTTTGTGAGAAATAGCCATTCACACTGAAGTTATAGAAGTAAATTTAAAAAGAAAACAGTGTAAATATTTTTGCTAAAATTGGCTATTTATAAAAATTATGTAAGGAAGGAAATACTAAAACTAATCTGCAAGTGGAATGGTAAATTTTACTAACATATGTAGTTATACACACACACGTGACGTGCGTGCGCGCACATGCACACACACATGCTATCCCATATTATTTTTTTCAAAATTCCGTTAATAAACATTTACCAGCACATGACTGCCAAGCATTATAGTTTAGGTACTCATTACCTCTCACTGGAGCATTGAAATTATCTTCTTTCATATCTTTCTCCAGCTTTTCACTTTATCGCTACTCCTCCCACTTTGTGAGCTTTACAGTCTAGTAATAAGAATATGCTTATAGTTCCTCTACGCAATTTGTGATGTTTGATGACTTCATGTCTTTGTTCTTTATATTTCTTTAGGTTAAAATGCTTTATCTTCCTTTTTCACTAGTGAAATTTATCCACTATGATCGAGCTGAGGTATTTCATGTACATAGTAGATATTTCATTATAAATTCTTTGTTCTCATATTATCTTTTCTCTGTTTTAATTCATATAAATCTCAGTTTATTCAGCTGTTAAATGGACTGTTATTTCCTTCCACACATATTTATTCAGGTCTAGTATGTGCCAGACACTGCTTTGGTCAGTAGGGTGGGATCATGAAACAAAAAAGGACAGGGACTTCTGACCTCACAGAGACTGATAATGGGTATCATCTAAACTAGTGATGAGGTATTTATTTCTCACAGTTGTATCCATCTTCTAGCTATATTCTCACATGGTAGAGACAGGAAGCTCTAATGTCTCTTTACTTTTTATAAGGGCACTAATCCCATCACATGGGCTTGACTCTCGTGACTATCTAAACCTAGTTACTTCCTAAAGACCACAGCTGCTAATCCGTTGGCCGGTGGGATTTCCACATATAGATTTGGGAGAGAAGGACACAGACATTCAGTCCACAATAACATTTAAACTTTAGTCATGATGATGATGATATTGTGATTCAAAATTGAATAATTTGTCCCTAAACTTAGCTTTCCTTATGATTTTATGCATTTATATGCCTTAAGATAAAAATTCTCTCTAGATTCTGCATTGTCCTTCCCTTACCTCAGGGGCTTAAATGTTGGTAATCTATTACCTAGGGAAGAATTAGATATTATAAGGAAAAATCAAATGTGTGTTTTGTAGTTTTTAAAGTTACAATCAATAAAGTTCTTATGAGTTTATATTTTTAAGAACTCTGTTTCTAGATCTAATGTTAGTATTTTGTTAAAAATAAACTGTGGTTTGGGTGAATTTTGTAAATATAAACAATCGATTTAGTGTAAATTGGAAATATATGTTGTTAATTCAGATAAATGAAGTACAGCAATGAATTCAGTGATTTATTCTAAGACATGAGGGAGTGGTGATCACAAACACTTCCTTTGATTAGTGGTCAAGACAAATTTAGCTGAGAAAATAAATGTTCTACATCTATCCAACAGCGTGTTTCTGAAGGCTTTCAATCTTACTTCCTTTATATAATATTTAATATGTTTCCGTTTTCAAAACATGGGTGTGATCATTGCTCAAGGATGTTTAGTAGAAGTGAGATGATCATCAGTATTTCAAATGTAGCTTTAGTTGCATTTCTGTTAATGTTATAACTTCATTATTACATAATATATGTGTGTCTATATATTTAGTTTTGAAAGTTTGTTTCAACAGAGTTCTACATCTTTTGCTTCATCTCAAAACAAACTATATACAAAATTATAATTTTGTAATGAGTTTTATTAAAGAAGATAAATGGTTTCCATGAACGATGAGGTCATAATTACTTTTCATAAATGTTCATAGCCAAAATACATATGAATTGAAATAAATTATGCTACAACTTGTAAGATTTAATTTGGCATGAGACATAGTGTAGAACAAAACCTAGTATACAAATCAAGGAAAGGTAAATATTTAAATGAATTATTAGGTGTTGAGATTTATAATGATTGGTTATAGACAAAATAGTAATAGAATATTTATATAGCATTTTTGATAGAAAAAGTGTGGATTTTGAAAAATAATCCAAAATATCCCATTTTAAATATTGATTTTTCTGGACCATTTATCAGAATTATCCACAAATTATTATATATGTATGTAAAATATATATGTACACATATATATACATACAGATATACTATGTAAGGTTTTTAAATATTTCAAAATTTTAAATCTAATATGTTCTCAAGAATATTGATAATTTAAAATAAGGTCATTTTACAGGTTAAATATTATTAAATAAGTGGGATAAGTAAAGAGACCAGCTTTGTGATAAGCTCTATCAAGAATTTTCAATGTATGATCTTCCTGACTATTATGCTAAAGTGGTTAAAAAAATGCTTGTTCCTCAGTCACTTAACATTAAGTAAATGGACTTTTTTTCTTTTTTTTTTTTTTTACTATTTTAACATCACCATTATTTGTGCTATTACCAGGATTATTATGTGTTGTTATTGAAATCTATTTCTAAGCACGTGATATCCATATTAATCTTATTTTGTGATTGAAGAATAAGTAAATATAAACTGCTAAATAGTAATTATTTTACCATTATTCTTCTACTTGAGATTTTATGACAGAGTAAAAAGGATGATTTTTCTCTTCTTAACATTTTACAATCTTAATTTATATATAGTTAAGCAATATGTAAGGGTCAAAAGCTTATACTGAAAATACATTTTTTTCTTGTTGTTTAATTTCTAATTAGTGCAGAAGAACATTTGAAACATTGACAGGTACGCACTCCTCTAACCAATTTATAAAGATGTTCTTTGGATTCTTGTAACACATAGATATTTTTGTGATTGTGATTTGTTTTGTCCTAGTGCTCTGAATCTATTTAAAGAAAAAAAAACATTATTTTATGAATCTAAATATGTAACATCAAATGAATTTTTAAAACATGTCATCATCAGAATATTTTGGAAAATTATACATTTAAAAGGATTTTAAATTAAAATTTAAAAGGATTTTAGAGAATTTCCAGAAATTTTATTTTCTATGCTCAATAGAGAGGTCTGGGGAGTTGTGGTTAGGAGTACAGGACCCAGAGTATGGCTTGCTAGGTAGGAATCTTGGCTCTACCCCTACTATGTGAACTACTCCTAAAATGTAAACTTAGGTCAAATAACTTCTCTAAATCTAGATTTTCCAGTAACCATCTCATAGAATTTGTATAGGGACTGAATAAGTTAGTGCAGACAAAGGGAGTTCTGGCTGATAAATGTATATAGATCCTGGGTTTATTCAGTATAAGCAATCCTTTAGCCAAATATATCTTGCTAAGGGCATTGAAGATATAAGATCTCTCCCTCTTAGCAAATTTATTAGTACATTTACATGGAGGTCCAGTTGATAATGAGATTATTCAGAAATAATCAGAAAACCTGGGTCCATGTTCCACTTTACATTTACCAGTTGAGTGACCTTGGAAGAGGAAGTTCTTTTATCTTCTTTCAGTCCCTCATTCCTGAACTGTGAGAGAACATAATAATGACTGCGAAGATTACCTCATAATGTTTTATGTTCATCAAATATATATAGTTTATATTTTATTTAATATTACTATTTTAATATTAATATCATATGTCAATTCATTATATGTAATATAATATATAATAAAACAGATATGTTTTAAGATTTCGTTCTTTTTATTGAGATGTGACTGACATAGCATTAGTTTCAGGTGTATAGCATAATAATTTGTTCTTAAAAGTTATCCCAAGAAATAAAAAATTTAATTATATGTGATAATAGATGTTAAGTAGACTTTTTGTGGTGGTCATTTTGCCATAAATCACCAACTTAAAAAAATTATTCCCAGTAAATACAGACTTTAGAAAATAAACACCTTAGAGTTGATCTCTTTAAGATAGTGTCTATACATGTAATTCATTGTTTTTTAGTTTGATATTAGGGCTTCTCTTTTAGTGTTAAAATTCAAATATTTGATTGAGGCCTTTTCTTGCAAAACATCTTTAATTTTTTTGAGATATTATTCCATTTGAAATTATAAATAAATCTGAATTTGAGCTTTCTAATAGAGGCTACACCTTCATTTAGAAATAACTAACTCTTCAGTTTGCTTTAAAATTCAGCATATTTTCAATTGTTTAACACAACTATAGATGCATAAATTACTTTAAAAGAATGTTTTGTAGCTAAAAATGTTCCTTATTATAGACATTTTTATAATTTAAAACTTGATAGCTAGGGGAAAATCTTATCTAAATCATATTTTAGTCAACTATTTTATTATGTATGGTTCCAAGATGGGAAAATGAAGTCACTGTCTTCCTTGTCCATGTTTAACATTTTGCATTATAATTCTGCTTTCCTAAAGAACATCTGATTATTTGAGGCATCTATTATCCAGTTCTGCCATTTCTTTCTCACCCTTTGTGATCATCTATGGCCCCTTGTCGATCTTTCTGAATTATTAACAATTTTGGAACCAGTTTCGGAGTCTTCTTTAACTTAATTTCTTCTAGTTTTTGGAGTGACTTCAATACTCATATGATGAACCAAGCAATGGTGTATTTCTCTACATTCGAAATGAACAGTGTACTAGCACAGACAGCTCTTTCAATCAGAAAAATCCCAATTTTCCTTAGGCTTTAAGCAATAGTGCTATAGGCTGGATTTTAGAATATAGCTATAGTCTACCAATGCCTTATGTATCAGAGTACACTAGCAGAGAAAGTTCAGAAATAAATCTTATTATTCAGAAATAAATATTCTGTTATACTTTATTTGCTGGTGCTTCATGAGGTACAACCAGAGAAATTGTCAGTTTGACATTCAAGAATTTTTCTTTCCCTGGAAAGTAGAAGTAGAGGGCCCTGTGTGAAATGATCTCTTCTCTGTAACCTTCATGAAAAGAGAGCAGTTTGGGTTAGATTTATAGTTTGTCTTATGAATCAGTGTCATCCTTGAAGAATTGTTCTGCTTTATATATTAAATAAGTATTTATTGAGCTCTTATTTTCCAGCTCCATCTGGGTTGTGAATAAAAAATTCTTTAAAGGAACATACATGTAGGGTTAGGAAAAATATAAACAAACTAATAATAAAAAAGTACTTCATAAGGAGATCACAACAATAAAACAGGGATACTGGAGAAAGAGTAAAAGAAAAGACACTTTGGATAGAATGAACAGGAGAAAAAGCTGTTAGAAATAGGGACTTTTGAAAAGAGATTAATGATTAGAAAAATCTATACATTTAAGCATTAGGAAAGAGGATTCTAAGTAGAGGGAATTCAGGCCAATTGTATAAGAAAGAGAAATGTAGCTAAGAGATATGGCTGGAGTTTCGTAAATTTTAAAGAGTATAACATGAAGGCTGATAACATAGAAGACGAGAGAGGTTTCAATCATAGTAGAAGGAGAGTTAGTGAGAAGAGTTTATGGAGGGATACAAAGACTAAGCAGCTTTAAATAGATAGTGATGCCACTAGAGTTGTGAAAACTAGGGTAAGAGAAGATTTGAGATAGTTAGATATGTTTTACAGTATTAGAAATCGATTGTATTCCTCCATAATTAAAGTCCTAACCCCTTATACCTTAGAATATGAGTGTATTTGGAATTAAGACTTCTGAAGAGGTAATGAAGGTAAAATAAGCCTGTTGCAGTGGGGCTTTAATCCAATATGACCGATGTCCATAGATGATAGATAGGTAGATCGATGATAGATAGATAGATGATAGATAGATAGATAAATAGATAGATAGATAGACAGACAGACATAGGAGGAATGCACATGTCCAGAAGAGAAA
>NW_011888838.1:2991385-2996547 GCF_000151845.1 Pteropus vampyrus
TGGATTATATATCTGGTTATTATTTCTAAATAAGAGAGTAAGATATTTTTTATAGGTTTCTAGTGTATCATTTTGTGCCTGGTTTTGTTTACTCATTCTCTTATGAATGTTGGAAATTACAGAATCAAAAATTTTAAGAAAAGCTGGTACCTTATCTTGGTGTTGAATGTAGAAAGGACTAACATTTCTAAGAGAGAGAGAAAATTTTTTTCTTTAAGAAAATGATAATGCCTACTTAGCACCTACTCCTCTCATCTTTCTTTTCCCCTAAAAAGCCTCAATTTTGCTCAGCTAATGTCTCAGGGAAAGCTGATCCCCTCATCCCTTTCCTCAACCCTAACTCATCTCAAATGGGACTTGATTGGTCTGAAGGCTGCCAATTCCTCTTGCTTGTATTTGGTTCAGAAATGGGCACGTGACTCATATCTAGCCAGTAATTCATGAGAGAAATCAGGTAAAGGTCTTCTGGGGAAAAAAAGCTGTATGAAAAGAAGGTCTTTGTTTATTTCAGAATACATTCAGTTCTAGATATCATGCTTAGAATTGCTCTTCACACAGAGTTTGAAACAAAATTGAGAATGACACTAAAATGAAATGAATATAATCTGTGTCTTTGATGGTGTCATGAAGCCACTGAATCAACTAAATATGAAACTTGCTCAACCTTGGAACTTCTGTTATGTAGAATATTCCTATTTTATAAACCATTTTAAGTCAGAGTTTTTATTGCTTATGTTGAAAGAATACTGTCACCGTTGGGGCTGATCTGAACTCCTGTGTCACCCCAAAAGCATGGCGGGGATAATGACGTGGAAGTGTAGTTAGCGTTTTTTCCTCAGTTTTTCCTGAGCAATCACAGGTCAGTGAGATTTAGAAAAGATTTATTAAAAGTGTATTTTAGAAAGACAAAGTATGTCCCAAGGAGGCACATGGTTTTAGTGATGAGAGCTGTAACAGAGCACTGTAACAGCAACAACCACCGCCACCACAACAAAAACCAACAATAAAGACCACGAAGACCCCAAATATAATGTCTGCATTATATCTGGGCCATGATGGGTGGTTCCAAAGGCATTCTTAGGTCATTGGTAAGTGAGGTCATTTTGATTGAGACTCGGCTGCTATATAACTATTTGCCTACTGCACGTGCGCTTACCCAGAATTCTACTGCCATTGAGATGTTCTTTGGGCAACCTCTAGGCTGGGCTCCTATTCCTTTGTTCCCCTGTTGCTCATATCTGACTAGCTGCCTAACAATACTTTTTAAGCGTCCTTGCTGTTAGTTTCCTAAAGCTGCTATAATAAATTACCATAACCTGGGTGGTTTAAAACAACAGAGATTTATCTGTCACTACTCTGGAGGTTAGAAGTCCAAAACCAAAATGTCAATAGAGTTAGTTCCTTATTGATAGCCCAGAGGGAGAATCTATTCTATGCCTTTCTCCTAACTTCTCTTGGTTGTTTGCAATCCTTGACATTTTCTGACTTACAAATGCATTACTCTAATCACTGCCTCTGTTTCACATGGCAGTCTCCTTTGTGTGTTTGTCTTTTCTTTTTCCTTTTCTTTTTTTTTTTTTTTATAATGATACCAGTCATATTGTATTAGGATTCACTAATCAAGTATGACCTCATTTTAACTTGATAACATCCACAAAATAAGATCAACTTTACAAATACTAGGAGTTAGTTTCAACGTATCTTTTTGGGTAACACAATTTACTTCATAACAACTACTAATTTATTTACTCTGACCCATGTTAAAGCTTTCGGAATTAAATATATCTTCCTTATATCACTGAACATTTTGCACAGTATTTTTGAAAGGTGCATATTAAGATTTTATTAATTACTACCTATAATCATTCACCTGAGTGCTCATCATCAGTTACTATATTGCTTTACTAACCAAAAATCAGCTGATATGCTGTTGAGTGTAATGTCACAAGGGGACAGAGTGTGGACTGGTGTTCCTGGACAGAAAAAGGAAATACAAAAATCAAAGGCATCTAGACAAGTTTTGATTTCATAATTTGGGTATTGTGGCTACCTCAAAACATTGAAAGCTCATTTTGTCTTCTCTGAAGGACATTTTAGAAAAGGATATTTATTTATCCCATATTTTCTGAGACTAGATCTGTTACATATATGCAAACTGCTTTGTGATAGAAAATATACTTAGTGCATTACCCTAGAAACTATTTTTTTAATCTAGTTTCAAGTATTATCATCTTGAGGAATTATGGGAAAAGAAAAAAAGTCTATCAAATGGAAAGCTGCCAAAGACAGTTGTAAAGGATATTATAATATTTTTGTGTTAGTTTATTTAACCTATCTAGAAATACATATTTACAAAATAAAGAAAATCTATGAGTAAAAGATGTTTTTAAATAATAAATAAATACTGATAATTTTTTAAATTCTAAAGTTCAGCTTTGAGATGTTTAAGAACTATTTTCAAAGTCATAGTAAAAAGACTGTTCCATTCACAAGAGTAACAAAATCATAAGGGGACTTTAGAATGCAAGGTGATATTTAAGTGAGAAAATTAGCATCTCTGAGATATTCTAAATCTGACATCTAGATATATGCATTCAAAGAAAGGATTAAAGTAGGCCTGCTGAGCCTATCTGCTGTGGACTGGATGGGCATACTGATAAATAAAGTGTATTTTGAGGCAAGATAATTTTTTGTCCTTTCAGCTTGTTGGTGATTAATGACTAACAACATTTGTTTTGAATCTTTCATTCTAAATCTTTTATTGTGACTTCTTGATTAGAGTTGCTTATATTTATATTAATGAATCTGGATCTCTTACTTCATAATCATTTTATTCTTTTATTTGTAGTTATGGCAATGAAACAATATATAGCTATATCTGTATAAATTAGATTATTCATTTGTATTGCATGAAGTATCCATTTGTAGTTGAAATAATATAAATATATTGTGTTATATCAGATATCGTATGATGAAAAAACGTGTAGACTTTTTCATCACTGTAGATTTAATTCTGCCATACAATGTTTATTTGGAAATATTGATTTGGATATTTTCTTGTGAATAACTAGTTTTTTTTCTATTTTAAAAGCTTCTTTAAAGCTTTCTAGCATCTGCTGGTTTTCATAGCTTATCATTTTTATTGTTATTTTACTATACTTTTTCATTCATACATTTTCCTACCACCACTTATTTAAAAATTATTTTGGTGTTTTCTGATTTATTCATCTCCTCTATACTGCCAAGTTTGAATTTTGTTATTTTTTTATTCTATAATATTGAGATAGAGAGTTTGTCATACCAAAATATGCCTCTGGAATATTATTTTCATACATTATAAATTTAATGATTCTTTCCTGTTAATCTACCTTATGCCAATTTTATTATTAGACCACCTAGAAGAACTTAGAAGGGCAGAAAGTTATTTTTTCTCCCCAATAATATCAATTTTGCATTTTCTTATCTATTTTGTTAATATCAACTCTCAGAGCTTAGATTTAAGTTTGTAGAGAAACAGTTTCATTTGTTCCATTTTATATTATTCTACTGATTTTGGGAGGTTTATTTATATCTAACCAGTCTGCATATCTCATCATTAATTCAACATGTAGGAAGCTGTGCTTTCTCTAAAAGTATTCTTAAGTACATACATTACTAGTATTTTCATAGATAGCCACTATATTTTAAATATTTTGATACCCAAGTAGAAAAGAACACATCTGAAAATTTTCTAATACACTATATCAAACTTTGGGGGGACTAGGAAAAAAGAGCTCTGGGAAATGTGCTTAATTAATATTTCTGAGAAATATAATTGTAGTTCACCTTTTAAACTGGAAATATTTTTCTACAGTGATTTTAGATAAATAAGATCTCCTTTTGGAAGGTAGAATGATTTCAGTATGCTATAAGCACAAATGGAGCTTTTATGTCTTAAGAAGCTAATGTACCTATGAAAGGTCCCTTCTTTCAACACACGTGCATGTGTATGTACACGGTCACACACCAGTATTGGATAGGTATTGCCTCCCATTTTGGGAGCTAATTATACATCCAATAGGAGTATGTTTGGTGAGAAAATGTAAAATGGCCACAAGTGAGTCATAGTAAGACATGGCAAGGAATAAACACAATAAATACAATATTTTCTGAGAAGAACATTTAACTTCATAGAGAGGAGATCTAAATTGACCATTGGTAATGTCAGTGCTGGTCTTTAATCATATCTGACACTGTCTGATGACCCAAAAAGGAAGATCTGCCAGAACTAATCAAGACAAAGGCAAAGAATTTCCTGAAGAAAATTTTTCTCCAGGATTTCATACATAGTCAAGTGAAGGAATCCAGAATTTTGTCACTCTGTAGTTGTCTTTTGAGTTATCGATTTTGAGCTGTTTTTAAGAAACAATACTCAGAAAGAACATTTGACCCTTCTCTCTTTCCTGCTCAGGAGATCCAGTCAAAAAATCCTGCTTTAGGAAGGGAACCTTGGCTTAATCCCCTTAAGAATCTTCACCCTAGTGTTAGTGAGGAAGATGCCAGCCCTGCTGCCTAGATATCCTCTGTGTCCCATTGTTTCTGAGTTGTCCAGCAAAAATTTGCCTGTCCTGTATATTTCTCTCTTCCTCAACTACTTGTAGATTGCCCATTCTCACTTTTGAAACCTAATACCACTTCCTCTCTTTCTCCTTTGTCCTAAATGTGTTCCATACCTAATGTTGCCTCAATGTCTTCGGAATTTTCATGTTTAAGAGAATTTCCTAGGTGCATTTATTAAAATTTGGTTTTCTCCTGTTAATCTGTCTCTGTTAATTTTATTATTAGTCCATCTAGAAGAACTCAGAAGGTGGGAGGAAAAGTGGCAATTTGTTTTAGCACTCACACAAGTAACAAAATATTATTACCTGACAGGAAAGTTTGGTTGAGAATGCAGCATTGTGGATGTCTCAATGGGATTTTACTTCCTCTCCAGAACTCTGAGATTTTCCCAATCCGGCACATGTAAGACTTAACAAGATATTTTTTAACAGGTATATGTAAAACCACAATAGTTCCCCCCCCCACACACACAAGCTTTATGTTTGGTACTGATGTGGTAAATTACAACATAAAATGATAGACAAATATAACTGGTAGAATAAAGCAGGGAACCTATATGATAC
>NW_011888838.1:2996767-3005060 GCF_000151845.1 Pteropus vampyrus
AAAGTAAACCTTATATTGTGGCCATGATGGGTGATTACAGGGACGGTGCTAGATGATTGGCATGCGAGGTCATTTTGATTGACGGTTGACTGTTATATAACCTTTTGTCTAATGTGCATGTGGTTACCCAGAATTCAGTCTGTTGTAATTAGATTCATGAACTTGTGGGCATATGTGTGATATGATGGTATAATGAGGATAAGGTCAAGAAAGGACAATATACATACTAACTGCTCAAGCACTTGTGGCCAGACTAAATGAATGGTTATTTCTGTGGATTTCACTTCCCGGTATTTCAGTATGTAATGGTAATCTTTAATGTAAAATGAGTGTTTCTGGGAGGTCTTAAGGGAGATCCCTGGCTTGGGCCTTCATTCCCCCATCGCTCCTGTCTATCTAACTGCCTAACAATGGTAACTGAACCTTAAGGTTTTCATTAATGAGTTCATGTGAGACATCTTCAAGTAACATAGGAGAGACTTCTCTGGAGGCTAGTATCCATTGTAGGTAGGAGCAAGAGTCAGAACAAAGTGGGAGAAAAAATAAAAGTGTTTGATAGATGGTAGATGAACAGTTAGACAAAGACAGGTAAACTTAGTTTTTAGGATATTTTGGTAAGGCTAGTAAGAAAGAAAAGGAAAAATATTATATTGTCTAGTCTATATGCTATTCTAGAATACTGAAAAATTTTAACTATAAGCACTTTTTTGAGCCATAAAAATAGTTTTGTGATACCTATGGAATATATGGTTGGTGCTGATATTTTTGATGTTCATTTACATGGCATATGTAAAAATATATACTTTTAAAATTAAAAAAAATATTGACCAAACTGTCTTCTGTGTCCATTTTCACTTTGTGAAATTAATATAAGCATCCTGAGCTCCACAGAGCCACAAAAGACATTGGAGGTAAAGACATTTAGAAAGAATGAGGAACTATTAATCTCAGGACCAAGCATGCTTTAGTTTGCAGGTGCTCTGCTTTTTTTAGAGGAATTTATCACCTAATCAATATGCTTGTGTGAGCCTGAGGGTTTGTAGTAAGGAAGGCGCTGAGCAGGAAGACACCTGTAACCAGGGTGTAGTCGCCGTAGAATTTCAATTTAAAGTAATACTATTGGAAGTTTTGCCTGAGGTTAAGGAAAGAGAATAAGATCTGAGGTTAAGGAAAGAGAATAAGATCTCTGTTAACGTCTAAGCAAGATTATATTCTAATATCTTTAACTTTTACTTTATCAAAATGCATTTTTGTAGGCAGCGAAGAATTTAATACATGAAATAAAACTGAACAGAGAAGAATTTCTTTCAAGGGTTAACCTCTGTTCGATATTTCATGTCCTTATTATGGTTGAAACTGGCAAATTGCCTATGAATTTAAGCTTTGGTTTGAAATCTGATATCAGAGAATGAGTCTAGGTCATTATTTGAAAGTCTAATTCTATGTGTTCAGTGATTCTTCTCATTCTGTTCAAAACTCCCTGGACTAATGCTGACCTTGACTCTAAAAAGTTAGTTATTACATAGTTTTCTGAAGACTTATCCATTTGATACCAAATTACACAAAAAGAACAGATTATATGTATTTTGTAACATATAAAGATTTTATGTGTGTGTGCATGTATATATATATATATGTATAATGTATGTGTGTGAGTGTGTGTGTATAATCTTTACAACTTGTAAAAAGTTACTATTTATTTAATGTTAGATGTTAGACTTGGATTGAGAGTGATGTTTTACCTTCTTAATATTTTTCATAAATAGAGTATATGCTTTATTCACTAAGAAACAATTGTGTATACTGAACTAAAACTTTTAAAGTTTACTGTTTTGTGAAAATTTGATACCTCGAAACTGGCTTGGAAAAATAACTTATTAAAAGTAAATTTCAGAACATGAAACTTATTTTTTATCTTAAAATCAGAAGACTTTTTATCTTCAAAATAAATACAGCAAAAATTTACAATATTTGTTCTTTTTTCCCCTTGACTTTACAATCTCTGAATAAAACATAGAGCTCAGTTCTTTATCTACCACTTTTCTCACTTCAGACCCCCATATTAAAATAGAATTTCTAGAGCCAATAAACCTATGCGTTCGGCCAAGTAAAACAAAAATTATTTTGACTTAATGTAGAAGGAAAGTGGGAAAAACTTTTAAGTTTTATTTTCTTAGATTATCTAATTTTAGATCAGAAATATAATTTTAATTGTCATTAGGGTTAATTAATTACTCTCTATGGAATTTTTGGATGTTATAAATTACTTTATGAGAACCAGGCCATTTATAAATGATACAAATAATCTGATTGTTTTTACATTTTTGAAAAGTAACCACAATGAATAATAATAACTAATACTTATGTAATTTTTTAAGTACTAGACACTCTCCTAAGACATTTACATGTATTAACTCATTTAATTTTCACTACAATACTATGACCTGATTAATATTTTTATTCCAACTTTAAAGATGACAATGTAGACACGTGGCATACTATCTTGCTCAATAGCACACAGCTAGAGTGTAGAAGCATCGATATTCAAATAGAAGCAGCTCAGTTCCAGAGTAGAAACTGAAGGTCAACAAGAAAAAGTTTCTGTATAGACAAACACGAAAATGAATTTCTTAAAAAGATATACCACTTCTAACTTTGCAATATATTCTAAATTGAGCTATTTTCATATATTTAACAAGGCAATATTTTTTGTTCCCAGAGAACATACATAGAGAATTTCAACTTTTATTTCAATAATGTCAAAGCTCCTCAATTATTTTTTGAAGTAGATAGGTAATTAATCATACATCATAAATGATGTTTTGTTTTTTTTTAAATCATTTTTATTGCCTAATAATTCTTGCCTTACACTTTTTCATCACAGTCATTACTCTTGAATCTTTAGGTTATCTATAGCTCACTTAATAAAAATTTGCATGACTGGCCCTTAGAGTTGGATAAAGTATCCTTGGATAAGCAGAAAATAAAATTTTAAGATAAGATTGGAATAGAAATAGGAAGTGTTGTGTGAAAGAAAATGAAAAAAAAGAAAAGGATAGAATAATGAGAAATGAACAACAAAAATTAAGAGAAAAATAAAGGAAAAATATCTGTATTTTGGACACTCATTTTGGCCAAGAACAGATGTCATTGCATAAGGAAAGCACAATATTTTCTGTTTATAAACATAAAAATGTGGTGCTTTTATTGGCAAAATGTCCTTATCATAGACAAACAGACAGATCGATCATTTGATTAATCAACAGTTCAATCAGGTACTTAGAAAGATATAATTCAAATGAAAATAGTATAAAAACAGTATTTTAAAAAATCTTACTAAAATTATCTTAGAAATAGCAAACATCTTTCTAAAATACTGTACTTAAAATGTTAGTTCTATTAAGAACTCAATTGACTTGCAAAGGGTTATTAAATATCATTATTTTGTCTACATGCAAATTTATAAATTCCACATCTTTCCTTTCCTGATAATTTTTTCTTCTTTAAAGTTCTCCTAATTTCATTGAAAAATATCATATTACAGCTTCCTAAGGAAAATTTCCTGAGGAAAATCAAATTTTAGAAATAGTTTCTGTTTGCTACCTCTCTCACTCCTTTGTTTCCCATTGTTCTAATTTTAAAAATAATGCTTGCTCAATGTCAAAATAATTATAGGATAGAAAAACATAAAAACAGAAAAAGTCATCTATACCTTGTTTACTCAAATGCAAACTTTGGGGATAAATTTACTAACTTATTTTTTTAATATACTTCAAATATATTGCAATCATAACATATATGAAATTGTTTATGCTTTTCTACTTAGTTTTATATAGTAAGAAAGTACCTATACAGCAAAACACATTTTCTGATGTTCATAGTCATAAAATATTCTTCTTTTGGAGTAATGCTTATAAAGGTTTTACTTTCCCCTGTGCTTACTAATTGGGTTATTTCCAATTTCTATATAATAAATAACACTGTACAGAATAATTACTTAAAGCTAAGCATAATTCTCAGACTATTTCTGTGAGATAATTTCTTAGTCATAGAATTTCTGAGTCAAGAAAATGAACTTTTAGAGTTGAGATAAATTTGGGCCTTTTTTTTTTTTCAATCAAAACTCTGCAAACTTATTTTTCCATCTGGAGAATAAAAGAATAGACTTTTTTGGTTTGGACCTATATTAACCAGCATTTCCTATGTAGATTCTTATTATTTTAAACAACTTTATAAATTTATTATAAATGTGTGTGTCATATTTGAAATTGGTTTTAAATTTTCTCAAATTTATCAGACATTTGAATTCCTTATTGAATAATCTATGTTTATTTTTGTTCCTTCACATTTTCCCTTTGCAGAGGCATGTACTAGTTACTGATCCATGTGAAATATTAAAAAAAATATATAAACACTACTATATAGCCATGGAAAATTTGTTTTATTTTTTTAAAACATAAATGCCCTACAATTTTCATAACGCTACAGTTCCTTTTATCATTCATAAATGCATTTTGAAGATCTTTTGACTGAAGTGTTTTAGTTTTTCATTTCCAACTTCTATGTTTATACTACATTTTATTATTTTCCCAATTTTGCCATTTAAAAACAATGGTAAAATAAAAGTCAACATATATGTCCACATTTAGATTTTATTAGCATATATAAAATATCTTTTATAATACACTTTTTTCAAAAATTAATTTTTAAATTTTCTATAAAAGTGTAGGGAGGAAACATCGCCTTTTTCTCTACAATGAAAAATAATTTAAACTTTAATGTTGCCTATTGTTAGAATCTCTCCTGTTGGAAAGTAAATAGGGGAAGTCAAATTATTTTTCTTTCGGGAGTCGGTATGATGTAGATTTTAAAAACTTTAGTCTCTGATGTTCTAATTTACACATCCTAAAAATTATATATTTATGCTAATTTGTCTGAACAACCTCTTCAAAAGTTAGCAATTGAATATACATTACAAATATTTGCCATACTGAGTCTTGGATTTCTGTGTTTTATTTTGATTGTTCTTCTTTTTATTGATATATGCTTTCTAAAAAATATTTATTCCATTAACTAATTTAGAAAGCCAGGTCCTAATCTGGTCTATGACTTATTCTGTGTCTTTATACAGAAAAAACAAATTGGTGACACAAGGTCTTTATCTGTCCACAGATATGCATTTTGTTTTTGTTGCTTTTTATTTGTTTGTCTGTTTTGGGCTTTACTGTAATTTTCCCTTTAAGTTTCAATCCTTTAGAGAGAAATTGTATTCTATTCTTTCTCACAATCCCCTTGACTACCTATTGTCTTATGCTTGAGTTAGTTACTTCATATAACTTGCTTGTTTTCTTGGTGTAGGTGAATATTTAGCCCTTTTGTTAAAAGAATTTCTTCTTTGTGAATTATTTCATTACCAGCTCCTCCTCTATTTTCCCTTTCCCATAGTAACCAAGACTAAGAGTTTGCATCTTTTCCTCAGCCCATTAGGGGTGAGTTTAGAGTGAGAAAAATTAAGATAATGTCCTAATTAACTATTGCCCAATGAGCTCAGGTAGAAAGTTACCTTGCTCCAGCTTCCCAGCTACGCTTTAACCAGAATTTATTCCAAAATTGTTTCTCCCCTCTGGCTATCATTGTTGATTATATTTTCATATTAATCATGAGTTTTGAATTTTCTGTAATTTCACTTTTGCTTTCACCATCATTATTCCATTATACTATATTTAACTATATTTCCTTCTACTTTATTGTTTGGTCATCAGAAAACAATGTGCTTTGGTGTTTCTTTTTCTTTGGCTTTATTAATAAGTTCAGAATATTAATAATGTCCAAAGAGTTCAAAATGAGTGTTTTGTAAATAAAAACTACAGTTATCTTTCTTCAACATTTCTTATTCTCACTTATATCAACAGTTCCATTGGTGGAATGCTATAACCATTTCTACGTTACAAATGTTCACACCATTGTCCTGTAACCCTATCACTCACAGAAGTCTGACTGTTATTACTTTCTGTCCTCAAAATAGAAAACCAGGCTACCATACTTAACATAATTTTAAAAAATTACCACTGAAAAATTAGAAAAGATTAAAAAGCTTAATAACTTACTAAACTTCTCAGACTGTAAATGACATCTCTGAAATTTGCCTTGTGTGATGTCATCTAAGTACTAATGCACTAGGCACAAGGAGTTTGAATTGTTTGTTGTTGTGGTTTAAAAAAGGTACCTCCAGAGATAGATAAGGTTAAATAAAGTAATACTAGAGAGGAAATTTGAAATTTTTCTATGAATGGTAGAAATCTTCTTTTTAGATTAAAATAAAGAGATTCTGAATAATTTGACTCTACAGAACAAGAAAATCAAAGTCAGATTCTTTTGATCAATGTCCCAGACATGCACTATAATTCCAGTGGGCATTAAACAACGAATTATAAAAATGTGACAATCGTTTTATATTGTTCACGTTATAAAAATGACAAAGACTCTTAATTATGAATTAATTATTAATTTATACGATTTAATATTTTTGGCCTGGTAAAGCTTATAAATATAAATAACATAATCAGGCTACTTAATTTTTCTCCAAGAAGTGCATATACCAATTTTTCTTTCTTCTCTTAAACTGTTACCTTTTTCGCCTGTTCAGCTCTTCCCAGTTGCTGAGAAAAACTTATCAAGAAAATATAATACAGATTATCTTTACTTAACACCATCTCAGACCTGAATATACCTGTCATTAATTATTATTTTATTTTTGTTAAATTATTTAATTTTTTCTTTCTCTTTGTATTATAAACTATAATGCCTTTAAAATAACTCTAGAAAACCTAGGTATATTAAAATGACAACAAAATCTTAAAACACAATCCATAAGACTCAATGAATTTCACATGAGGTAAATCTCTCCATGATAACATAGTGTTTCTCCCTCCTCTTGAGGCCCTTGGGGTTTGTTACAAGGGGCTTTGTTATCTACTATATCAATGTAATTGCCATATTGTAGCATCTCAGATTTATTTCTGTGGAACACTTGTCATTGAGAACTGCCTTCATTTTCTGTTTTTCATTACTATTCAAAATTCAACACTAAGCTCAAGACAGAACAGGCATTTTCTTCTGTTGATAATAGATGATATATAAAGGAGAACATCACAATTCCTGTTCTTTTTTCTTTTTTCTTTTGTTATTTTTTTTCTGACTTGAATGCTATCTACGGAGAATAAATTCCAGTGGGAGAATAAAAATCTATAATAGACACAAATGAAAAAAAGTAGGAGTTTATGTATTTCATAGGCTGTATAATATCTGCTTCTATCGAAACTTACCTACTGTTGGGGAGATAATGGTGCTATGTCAATGATATTTTTGTTTCTTCATTTGTGTGAGTCTAATTCCTGACCCTTCAGAATCCTTTCTGTGTGGCATGGTAATGTGCACTGGTGCTTGTCAGCCCTCAAATTTTTGTTGAGCCAGCACTACAGATAAGATTGTATACTATCTCCTTCACATATGTCTATACGGTAGCCATATACATATCAAATATATCTATACATTTTTTTTTAAATAGTTGCTTCTGATTCTTAGTAGAAAGTAACCTGTGTTACCTCTTTCTCTCAGGTATGGATGGAACTATTCTTTAAAAAAAAATTTGTCCAGGTAATTTTAACATTTCTCCTCTAACATTTCTCTTCTAATATTTCTTCATTCATAAACGTACCTTTAGTCCTCTCTCTTCTCCATACTTTTAACAATTATATTTTATAGAGATATAATTTATCTATCTAAAATTAACACTTTTACAGTAACAATTCAGTTTTTTTTCTTTTTTTTTTAATAATAGTATATTCACAAGGGTCGTTCTATGATTTGTTGCCTCTATATCCACTCATTTTTGTTGTTGTTGTTATTGTTTTCTTTACCAAATCAAGCCATTCTACCTTTTGGAACTCATATTCTCAGCTATAAAACTCTCCTATGACCTGAACATTTTCCATATACTTTGCCTCCATCTCATCGCACTAACTGAAATATGGCTATCTGCTAAGAGTATAACTCCTAGTACAGTTTCCTCATTCTCTTGTATCCCATCTACATAAGTGCTAGTAGATAGGAATTATATACAATTCACTCCTGAATGTAGTTTTAGAAATTACTGCTCCACCCTCACATTAAAAGTATCTGTTCCTCTGAGCTTTATACCATCCAGCTGTTCCTCCAACTACTCAATTTTAATCACTATTATTTTACCAAGTATAACTTCCTCTCATTTACTGAAAAGTGCAGTACTTAGCAT
>NW_011888838.1:3005305-3015718 GCF_000151845.1 Pteropus vampyrus
ATAAATGTTGTCTACTTTTACTCTGCTTCAAAAACTCCCGATTATTTCCCGAAGTATATGTGGGTACCAGATCTGGCTGAATGCAAGGTCTGGCTGGTCCAAGGTCTGGCTGTGATCCAGGCCTGTGGTTAGCAATAGGACCCCGGATTTAGAATGTTACATTAGTGTAGTAGGGCAACTGCACCTAAAAAATATAAACATACATCAGTTTACTGTATCACACATGTGTGGCTGAATGTCACTATTGTACTCTGCTTTATATGAAGCCATGCGGTCCTCTGGAGAGTGGAAGGGGAGCACAAGAAGGGGAGCAGAAAAAGGGTAAGCAATACTGCACTCCCCTAATAGAACTACACTTGGAGCAACAGAAGCGTGCTCTGCACAATAAAGTTGGTGCTTGCTGTTTCATTCTCATATCTGCCTTGTGCATTCTTCCAACTGGGCATCTTATCATCCAACCTTCCCTTCTCTATCAGCTCGGCGCTGACAGTATAGAAATCTCAATTTTATTTCTACCATATAATTTATTAATAACATAATGTTTTGTCCTAAAGTTACCTTAAAATATATCATAGACTAGGTGACTTAAACAACAAAATTATTTCTTATAATTCTGGAGGTTGGAAGTTAGGTTTTGGTGAAGGCCCTCTTCAGGGTTTCGAGGTGACCGTTTTCCCATATTCTCACATGATGGGGTCAGGAGAGAAGAAGAGAGGAAAAGGAGTAGAGGAGAGGAATCTCTCTTCGTTTCTTCTTTTAAGGACATTAATCCTATCAAAGGGGCTTCACTCTCATGACCTAATCACTTCTTAAATGCCATATTTCCAGATATCATCATGCTGAGAATTAACATATCAATACACGAATTTTAAGGGAGATACATTCAGTCCATAGCATGCTTTATTCTAAAATATGTTCTTGTTACTAAATTCAGCAAAAACTTTACAAATGTTACAGGTTTTCTTTCTTGTATCTTCGAGTACCATCTGAATTACCAGTCTCTCCCTTTACTTGATGTATTCTTCCATGACACATACTGTTTTTGTCTTTTTTTTTATGGCATGTCATTTCAAGGCTTAATTAAATATATTTTCTTCTAGCCATTTATTTATATTTCTGATTTTTATGTATACCAGCTAGGACTCTGTTGTAAGATACAGAACACCCAAATCAATTTGATTCACTTACTAGAGTGAATGTATTGAATCACAAAACTAAATATTGTTCTTTCATCATTCACTCTTTTCTATCACGGTGTTAGTTTTCTTCTTAGGGTCCACATAGAGACTCTTACTCTAGCATCCTCAGAAAATCTGCCTAAATCATACATTGCTATGACAGCTGTATTCTTTACACAAACATACTTTTTCGTAAGAAAAAGAGATTTGTTTCCCAGAAGCCTCACAGATACCTACTGTGTCTCATTGATTATGAGCTGTAATGATCATTGTCTATAAGGGGAAGTGATACTCAAATTGTTTTAGCCAGAGAAAGTCCATGTCTTTAGAACTAAACCCACAAAACTCAGGTTGAAGTTTGAAGATATTTTCAGATTGCAATTATTATATTTTTTTTTATTTAGCAAAAGTCTAATACATATTTGGAAGTTTATAAAATGATAAAAATGCATATACTATAATGAGATTTCATTTTCAATATTTTTATTTATGTTATGAATTCCACATAGATAATAACATCCATTCCCAAGTTTCAATGATCGTCTCTACACAGTTTATGCCCAAATCTTATATTAGCTGCTTTAATCTTTCTCCGGAGCTCTACAAGCTAATATCTACTGGACACAATACCAATCTTCCTCACTAAACCATTTTACTGGCAGCTGAAACTTAACATACTAAACTTTATTTTCTACACCAAAATTTCCCTATTCTCTGAATCACTTTGGTATTGATTGGATTTGCTGGAGGAATCAAATAATACAGATTTCAGTAATTTATAACAAATGTTTATTTTTCACATTTTATGAAGGTTACAGGTTGCTTCTGGATCTCCTCTGCAGTGCAAGTCTATTATACCCTGTTTGTTGCTCTGCCTGGCATCTCATTCTGGAACTCAGAATAAAAAGGAGCTCTCATTTGAGACGTATCCCAATTTTTATGTCAACTGGGAAGTTCAAAGGGGGAAAGTGAAGCATGAAGTTACATTTAAAGCTTCTGCTTACACATGAAACATGTTAAATGTATTTCTTTACTTATGACCAAAGCAACTTATGTGGTCAGGTCTTATATTTACAGAAGAGAAAAGTAAAAGTAAATATTTGTGGGAATAATACAACATACAATAATGTTCTTTTTGCCTAAGATGGAAATATGGGAGTTATTTTTTCTTATTTATTGTCCTTATCAATGATACATCACTGAGACTTCTAGACCATCATTGTCCCATAGAACATTCTGCAATGAAAAGAACAATTAATATGTTTTTTAATAGCATGTCTATTAATCACATGTGATTATTAAGACTTGAAACATTGTAGTGTGATTAGAGAATTAAATTTTTAATTTTATCTAACATTAATTAATTTAAATTAAAATAGCCACATGTGGATAGTGGCTACTGTACTGGAGAGTAAAGCTCTAAATTCTATTACCTAAAACACTCAAATTTCTTATTTTTCTCCAATCCCCATTTTACTTTCTTCTCTCTCTCAATTGAGAGAGAGAAGAAAGTAAAATGGGGATTGGAGAAAAATATATAATTTCACAATTCTTTCCAAATGTTTTGTAACTAATTTTCAAATTGTGTTCCGAGTCTCTGATCATCTAGCCAAATTATTAGTTATTGCCCATGAATTGATGATGATCCATACCTCCAGATATCTTTTCTTCCAAAAAAATAAAGTAAACAAGATAAACTTCTCTAAGTCTATACCACTATTTGGAAGGAATTTTATCACTACTGTTCTTTAGGGTCACCTCTGAGTGCAGCTATCTGCTTTCAGACATATGGAATATTGTGTGTAACTGTCTATAGATTATAACTTAATTACTATTTTCCAGTATATTGGTCATAATGAACTTCCCATATTACCACAATGCAAATTGAGAGAGGGAGAAATGTATGAGAAATGGGAGCTATGAGAATCAGAGCTACTTCTTCATTTTGCTCATTTGTACCTTTAGGACCTGTTCTAATCTGATATTGTGTTTCTCATGTCTACCTGATGATGGAATATTTCTGTTTACACTAAAATTTATGTCTTGTTACATCAGATAACATTATAGTTCATGCTGGGAATCTCAGTTTTTATGATAATATCTGACCCATGCTCAAGTGGTCGGTGTCTGCTAGGGCCCAATAGCAAGACAGATGTCATTTCTTTAATTTTTGTGGGGGAGAGGGAGAGGTCAAAATTTAATTTTGCCCCCAAATCCTGAAGGCTCCATACAGGCATCTCTTTCAGCTACAGATATGTCAAGCATCATCAAATCATTTCAGTTATATGGCACAAGTTTCAGACTAGTGTTCCTTTCTTTAAGAGACTTCTTTTCCTATGGGCTCTCTTCCAAACTGGCAGCCTTTCAGTTTATTCAGTATATAAATGGAAGTAGCAAGTAAAAATTATGTATATGTTGCCTACAAACTCTGAATAAGCTCACTAAGTTCGTACTCTTTTCTAAGTGTTAAAAGTGGCCACTTGACATCCACTTGACAACTGGACTGCTAGAATTTCATTGAGCTATCAGGACTCTGAATTTTTGTGGAATTTAAGTTTCATCCTCTATCACACATAAACCTTAGCAAGGTATCAAGAATAATTACTATTTCCTGCTTAATAGGTCTAGTCAGTGCAGTATAACCAATGCAGTAGACTAATGTCACATCCTATGGAATAAAGAGGCCATCTGCAGACAAGATTGTTCAATGGATAATGAGAAAAGCACCATGAAAATATGTAGATAACTTTTATGAATAGGCATAGGGAAAAAATAACTTCCATGGTCTATAGATGCTTACCAGATGTCAGGAGATGCAACAGCAAAGAACCCAAATCTAGAACAGAAGCTTCAATTGGAACATACAACTAATTGAATAACTATAATTCTCTTTTATCCACCAGTCTTCTGCATTCATATGGAAGGAATCATTACTTCTGCATCTTCTAAGTCCTTGATGGTGATGCTGTTTTCTGCAAGCTCTCCAGGAATATTATATGTTCTTGGTTTAATACTTTGGAAGATAGAGGCAGTAATAGAAGTTTCCAATTGGCCTTTCTTACTGTAATAGCCATCATTCTGTAAGGCTAGGATATCAATTTAGGAATTGCCAATTGCCTAGTATCTATTACAATTGTGCATTCCAGAAATGGAAAAAATAACCTCAGGTTAGTTACAAGGACCCACTGTACCCTCCATTAAACAGATCCTTGATAAATTCCATGAATTATCTGATCTTTATAAGTCTTTGATCTGATTGATTCACCATTGTGGCATTTGTTTCCCCCAAATTAATGTAACTTCAGAGCCACTGTCTACTATTCTCTGAATATCTAGTTATTTCCCATTCTTTTATGGATAATGAAAATTTTCTAGTGCCATTCCTTGCCTGCAGCAAAGATCCACTACAGAGCTCTGAAAATTTCAATGGTGAGGATATAAAAGTCTAGGTCATGAATACTAAAAAATTGATAAAGGGAAATAAAGATAAGTAAATAGTTATTTAGGCTAGATATATTCATGGCCCACTACATCTAAAATAGAGCCTTGCTAGCATACAGTTAAATTTAAGGGAGCAAGTATATTGAAAAGAAGTTTTGTTTTAATACTCCACTGGCAAAACACCATGTATATTAACAGTTTATTTATGTTATTTGAATACAGAACCCTTACTCTTACCATTATCTATGAAAAATGAAAGCGTCAGAATTCAGTGTGAAGAGAGTCACAAGAATTTATTAGTGACATAGATAAAGGACTATCATAAATTCCCTCAAAACTAAGTTGTCTAATATTGTGACGAGTGTCACACTATTGGTTCCAGAGATTCATAGGTGGCAGACAAATGCACCACTTTTTTTATCCTTACATGTGTTCTGTCTAAAGATGCCTACATATTTTACTCAAGTGTAGCAAGGAGTGTCACGTGCTTGTTGGTTATGCCATACATTATTTATTACCTGCATTTCTGTATCTATATCAAATTACTTAAGGTAGTCTCTTGTGTTTCTATGTTAATATTTAATGTTATATCTTAATGTCATGAAACTGGATATTCATGGTCTAATGCCCTTTATAAACTACAGAAAATCAAACCTATGCTGAAATGGCATGCTTTTCACCAGACACAATGTTATAGAAATGGATTGAAGTGTTCACCCCTCTACTGACTTATATAACTCAAGCATAGCTATTAAATATCAGTTCATAATTATTTATCTGTTATTTATTATGTCTACACAGTGCTCAATTTGTCTCTTCATCATGTCAAACATTGTCAGGTAAAGAAAACAATTTACTATAACTATTTTATCATGTATAAGCCTCAGTCTGAAGAAAAAAAATTCTCTTGCTTTTAACACATCAGGATTAGGGGTTTCATGAGAACATTAAATCATTTTAGAGTGGCAGTTATGTTTTGCTTTCAACTTACTCCTAAATCATTACATGTTACTCTGAGTTATTGGCTGACAACCAATAAGTAGAAAAATCCAATTAAACCAAAAGAAGATCCAGGCACAATTGTGAAATGAGACAGTTTTGCTTCCTATTTTGTCTCATCTCCAAAATCCTAATGTCACTTTGCTGAGGGACCCTTTTTGTATGTGTTCTCAGAATATATTCTTCTGATCAGGATGCCATTCCTTCCCAAGGAATCACAATCAATTATCTTCAAGCTCCTTTAAGAAACTTTTCTTGCTTTATACCTCATCATTACTTTAAAAAGGCTTAGTTTTCCTATCTTTGAAATAAACAAAATAGGAATAACAATAACGACAGCAAAAAGTGTTTTTTCAACTTCCTCTGCCTGCTGCAGCTCTTTATGTCCAGGTGTGAGCTTCTTGAGAAAGTGGACTGCATTCATTGAGTCAATTTTTTTATCTCCCATTTGCTCCTCAGTGTATTATCATCTTCTATGCCACACCTATCGCCATCGCTGCTAATGCTACACTAACCATCATGGTTACCACTGACATAACTGATGCAAAGGAAAAGTGTAGTGCTTATTCAGTCTTTTTCTTGTTATTGGTCCAAGTGCATATTGTCCAACTGCAGAACGCCCTCTCCTAAATAACATTATTGAATTCCTTGACATTACTCTTTTCTGGACTTCCCTGCTCTCTCTTTGGCAGCTTATTCTTATTATCAGTTTCTGACCTCTTTCTTAAGTGTTATTTCTGTTCTGTGCTGCACACTCTTTCTAGATAAGCTCATGTACTTATCATTTCACCCAATAGATTTTGTGCTGATTTCTCCAAAATAGGTTTTTAGTCCACTGACACTATTGTGCTGTAGCTCAATGTGTTCTATTGCCTTCTGGATTTGGATCAGAGAGATTGCTTGCTGCTGATAAGTTTGCCTAATTGTGAGGTTTAGTTAACAAACCCATATTCAGATATAGAATCCAATATCTGTTAGCGATAATGGTGTTAATGCCATTCCCCTTCATATTTTATCTTTTGTTTGATCTCTTAAGTTATTTATAAACCATAGGACCTTCATAGGACACTAACACAGTGAAGAAGTCACTGAGTGTTCAGGCACTTATCTTTCTTCTCTGGATCCCAAACCACATGGCCTTTATCCTCAAGGTAAAAATATGACTATTGAATTTCCAGAATTTTTTTTTTTACATTTTCAGTAGAAAAGTGGAGGAAAAGATAATATAAAAAAGGCACATGACAACTGAACATGTCTCTTTTTGTCATGAAAATTATAGCTCTAGTGGAATTTCTATTTAATACACTTTTGCTTTGTCCAGAACTAAATACATGGTCACCTTTAGCTTCAAGGGAGTCTGGGAAGGAGATCTCACACCATGATAATCTGAGCAATTTCAGACCTACATTAGAACAAACAAACAAATGAAAAACAAAAACAAACAGAAAAACAGGAGGAATATAGATATTTATAGGCAACCCACATGCACATGACACGTAAATTCCAAGCTCCAAGAATACTTACCCACTTGTAGATTATTTAACTCGCCAAATATTTTCACTTCATGTGTCCTCATGTAATCTTTTCTCTTTTTGTAAAGTCCACTCTTGCTCAATTTACCTCACCTGTAAGATTCATCCAGGCATTTTCTCTATCATAAAACTTAATCTCTCCCAGGCTGTGGTAGGAGTTTCTCCTGAGAGTTCTCAGCACCCTGCACTTAGCCTCATCATACTACTTATCACACTAAATTACCAACATTGATTTTGAGATGTAAGAATAACAATGCTTTCTAAATTTTTATTTTCCCTTTTGTATGTTTAAATCTGCTTATATACTCTAAAAATGCTAAGATTTTTTTGAGACGCATTCTTCATAGACTTTTAGTTCTTAAATCAGAGAATGACTCATAATAATCTATTATTCGTTGGCATATATGTAGCACACACTGATTTAGAAATAATTTCATCTCATATCACCAGGTTTTCTGTCTTACATAATGTTTTAAGAGATATTATCTTCTTATAATAACCTAAAGAAGTGATCTTGATGATAAAAATATTCCTGTTAAATCAGTAGGAAAATAACTCAAATTCACCTGACTTTCTAGAGTCCTTAAATCTCAACAGCGAGGTATCTTTCATTCCAGTTTTATATGGAATTCACCTGAAACCTAGAGATAAGACTACTGAAGAGATCAAGGAGTAGAAAAAAGGTGTGTATGTGAGAGGAGGTTGGGAATGAGAAGCTTGTTAAGCATATGCTATTTTTAGGTCCTCTCATTTTCCTATTTTCTACTTTATCTCTTTTAGATGCTCTAATTTTTGAACTGAACTGATTCTCTCTTTTGGCTTTTCCATACAATAATTTCTCAACCATTGCTGAATTAGTTAACATCTCCATGCCTCAGTTATATTATTTGTAAAGTGAGGATAATAATAGTAAATATCTGTCAGCTTTGTTGTGAGTATTAATTGGGTGAACATGTTAAAATACTAAGACCAGTGCCTCATAGATGCTGTGTTTATGTGACATTGGTTATTATTATTATTATTAATTATTTTGTTCATGCCTTTTTCTTCCTTTTTAGAGAATACTAAAACAAGCAATAGAGAACACATTCTGTACAAAAGTAAAGTGTGTGTGTATGTGTGTGTGTTTAAAGAACTACTAACTATTCTCAATTCATCAGATCAGATTTACAGAAATTTGATGACATGTGCTGTCTCTGATATAAAGACATAACTAAATCCTACCTAATAATAAGTATCGAGTATACATGAATTTTAAAGTTGTTACTTAGGAACATTCTGGTGTTTTTTTGTTTTGTTTGTTAGTTTCTTCCTCTGTTTTGTCTACAGAGAAGTTTAAAAGGTTGCATTTATACCAAGATTAGTTCTTCATGTGGATTTGGGCAAGCTCTGGACCTGAGTTTAAGATCTGATTTTACTTCTTAGCTGTGTGTCTTAAGGAAAATCATTGAACCTTTATCAACCTTATTTTCAAAACAAGAATAGTCATATCTTCTTGGTTTTCATGAGACTTGAAGGAACAACTAATCTGACATATGTAAAGTGCTTAGAAGAGTTCATGCCACATAGTAAGAAAATAATGTTCGTAAATGTAATAATTCATACTATAATTAGCCAAACTCACAGGAAAATTATAAACAACTAAAAGGCAATTTTCCAATTTGTAATTACAGCCAACTGTGTAGGAAATTATTGCTTTATATCTTGTAATGAGTAAAGTCTCTCTTTTAAAAAAATCTATTTGGGAAAATAAAATCAGAAGAGTTATTGATAATCATAGTCTCTGAGAAAGAGGACTTTGTTTTATGGCAAAAATATTAATGACATCAACTGATAACCTGATGCTTTTTTCTTCTCAAAGGAGATAAACATTTACCCAAGTTTGGAAAGACTGAGTCCTTAAAAGAGGACATCATCCTTTGAACAATGCTTAATGTGTCAACTCTTTCTCACTGAAATTCTTATTTCAAAGGCCTAATTTCTTTCATCTTTTATCAAGTAACTATAAGAGGGATATTATGGAGTAGTTTTAGGATTAACATCTGTGGAAATGAGAGGAGAAGGCCCTACTGAGCAAAGGAAAAGTTGAGCTCCTTGGCAATCCTAAAGGGATGCTCAGGCAACTCCCCAGACATATCTGGTGCATGAACTGCCCTTTGGATTTTCTAAAATTGGAGCAAGATGGCCATTTTTTTACTGTCATGTTAATAAGCATTTGGGTATGGACTGCCTTGGGAAGTGATTGTGATTAATAGTAAGACAGTGTTCTTCAACTGAGGCAATTCCCAAAGGGGAGTGACAGCCAGGAGATACCTGGCAGCAGCAATTGCAGTGGCTGTATAATAAGGCCCTTGTTTATTAAGAGCTTCTGAATGGTTCAGCACAGCATATATCCCAGAATCTTTATTCTAGTAGACTACTTCTACTAGAATAGTAAATTCCACTAAAACAAGAGGTAGCCCCAAACATAGCTGTTCTCCTAGTATCTTAACTAAAATAGAGGAATACAGCCTTTGGATCTAGTAACAAATTTAATAATCTACTATGTTCTTTTTAATCTCCATCGATAAATAGTGTCCAACAGTTTGCATTTACACAGGGAAAAAATTTCACATATCATCTACTCTCAGACTAAGTTAATTCCCCTATGTTTGTTAAAGTTTGGTCTAAAAGGACCTCGATAAAGTTGATATAACATATAATATCTAATATACTGATCACATCAATCTTTGGTTCTCCATGTGTAGTTATATAAAGTTATTTTATAAATAGCAAATCACTACAAAATCGCTAATAAATATTTAATATGAATTATTGCATGTACTAACTAGGCCTATGCTGAGTAGTTTTGTTGTAAACATCTTTGCCACAAGCATTTTCACTGAAAACATTTTCATCACACACTAATTGGCTATAAGTTAATTTTGCTGTAAAAGATAAAATAACTGGTTGACAGTTTTATTTAATTTCTCCATAAGCAATTAAAACTACCTTCAGCATACTTAATGTAGTTAAGCCAGTTGTCAATTTGGTTTTATTTCCCCATTGAAAAAGTTCCCACCGTATGTCCATTTTTGTATTATAAAAATCTTATCAGATTTCATAATATACTAGAAAATAACGTATCAGTTTTTACAAATCCTTTGTTGAACACGATTATCCCTCTCACCCATCAAAACCAAAAGTTTACCAAGCTATGGCAAATATAAAAGAGATTCACATACTCTTTGAGAACATTTAATTATTGATTCTTTAGTTGGAAA
>NW_011888838.1:3018713-3022342 GCF_000151845.1 Pteropus vampyrus
TTTCCAGATATATTATAAGAGGATAAAGTCAATGGAAGTTGAAGGCAAACATATACTGCAAGGTTTCTTTAAAATATTATAATATTGTATGCATAACTTTTAGTTTTTAGATTTATTGAGTTGTAAAGTTTAAGATATATGATTATGACTTAAAGTTTTAACTAACTACATGAATAACATCAAAAGTTTTAATTCTATAACATATTCAAAAGTAGCCTGTTGATGTTGCTTTCTGAAACATTAACTTTGATCTAGCAGCTGTTTAATTTTTCTGACTCTTAAACTTAAATAAAACTCTAAATCTTACAATAGAACAATTAGTACATCATTCTTCTCTACAGCTGTTTAAAAAAAGGAAGAAATTTGCATTCTCTGATAGTTATAAAGTTACATAATTGCAGTAAACCTCTATAAAATAAGAAATGAATACATATAAATGGGATATAAATATGATAATTAGGCATTAATTTATTCTCTTTTATATCTGTAAAATGTAAAGATATATTGTCTGATTCACTCTAGCCTACCACTGTTTGGGAGTAAACTGCGTTTTGAAGATATTTAATGTTGTCCATAGTAAATTAACATGAGGAATGAGACTGCTTCAGGTAATTAAATCATGAATATTTCAATTAAAAAATTATTTATAATAAACTGGTGCTGCATCAAATGTCAGCATACCTTAAGAGAACGATAAGATTAAAATTAAAAAAGAAAAAAGAAAAACTATCTCCTTAAAACCTTCATGGAAACATAATAACAACAATAAAAACTTTCCTGTGAGGTTGCAGTACCATACCTAGTAATAACGAATAACAGAAATTTCTGGGAGACCATCCATTTAGATAAATAAAATTATGTATTTGTTTCCACTAACCTCCAACTAATATTTACATTTTATTTAATTATATATGTCAGGCAATAAATTGTAGTAATATTAGTGATACCTGTAATATTAGTGATAACTTTTTTACTAGAAGAACTCACATGAATCTTCATGTATCATTACACTAATTGCAAATATTTCCAAATATTATTTATTCTCATCATTATTTTAGAATTATGACTATAATTAAATCTACCAATAAAATGTTTATTCGTATGTTAATCAGGATGCATATATTTAGCTACAGTACATCTTTTGTTGTTCTGAGACCCAAATTTTGATGTGTGGAGATGGGGGGGCTCATATCACCAAGCAATTCTTGGACATGAGGAGGATGTCCTACAATTTAACTCCATTCAACTCAATTTTGACATTATCTACCTGGAGACAGCAATATATCTCACAAGTTAAGGGTTTAGTGTACACGACTCCTGATTCCCCTCTCCCCTCTCACTTCAGATGTTTGTTACCTGTGCTTCTGCCAGATGGCAGAAGTTCCCATAATCCCTTCCTTGGGTTCTATTAATTTGCTAGAATGGCTCACAGAACTCAAAGCAATATTATACTCACTAGATTGCCAGTTTAACTGTAAAAAGATATAACTCAGCAACAGCCAGATGGAAGAGATGGAGAAAAGGTATAGAGCTTCCTCACCTTCTCTAGACACAACATTCTCTCAGCACCTCTACTTGTTTACAAACCTAGAAGTGCTCCAACCTGTGTTCTTCTGGGTTTTTATGAAGGCTTTATTGCATAGCCATGATTGATTCAATCATCGGTCATTGATGATTGAGTCAACCTTCCTGCCCTCTTGCCTTCACAGAGGTTGTGAGGAAGGGATGGGGACTGAAAATTTTAACCCTTTAATTATACTGTTGATTCTTCTGACAATTACTCTCATCCTTAGATGAGGTCCAAAATATATCAAATTAACATAAAAAGGGACATCTTTGTTGCTCTCATCTTAAAAAATTCCAAGTGTTTCAAGAGTTCTGTGGCAAAAACTGGGATGGAAACCAAATAATACTTATTATAAATCACAATATCACAGTATGTTTCTAATTTCTTAATAAATTTAATTATAATTGATTTCCTTTGTTAGAATATATATTTGTTATTTAAAACATTTGTTATTTTAAATATTTTTTTGAGAACATTTAAAAACATACTGAGAAAGAGGCCATAGGTCCAAGGCAAACAAAAACAAAAACAAAAACAAATCCTCTACAAACAAACAAACAAAATAAAGACAGGCTATTAGATAAAAATCTCAGATAAACTGGGAGCAAAAAAGTTCTTTACTAAGTCAGTGAGTCTAAAAATCTGGAAAGTAATCAGAATATTAAGAAAATGTCCTGCTTGTTTGCTGTACATGGTATAGCTGCATCTATGTATATGAGCTGAGAGAAGCTTATTCTCCACTTAGGAAGAGAACATTAGAGATGATACAAAATAGTGTGTAATCTTTGAAACAGGAAGGGCGGTCCATGATATAATAATTAATTTAACATAAAAAAGAAGTAAGTTCTGAATTCAAATAAATTTGAGTAAATCTGAATACACATACATATATATTTATGTTCCTCTGGGATTATATATGATATATGTTATATATGAAACATATCAAAAAGACACAGAAACAACCCTGAAAGAGTTCCAAGTGGCCAAAGCTGGAATAATTTGAGTATAAATTAATTGATTATAACCTCCCCCCATGAATCTATATTGATACAAATAAATAAATATAGGTGAAGGGACATATCTTCCTTACAGAAAATTTCTAAATAACAAATGTAAAAGGTATGAGAGAAATAGAAAATCACAATTAGAATATCACTGTAATAATTGCTGCAGGTAAGATAGTGGTCAAAACTTAAAGGAGAAAGGGGATATTTGCAAAGCCTCAAAATATCTCCCCCAAAATATTTCTTAATCACTGTTTTTAATATATGTCTACAAATTCTTTGATATTCCTCTCTCAAAGCTGGTAGAGCTTAACTCCTCTCCCCTTAAATGGGGACTGGAATTAGTGACTCACTTCTAACCAATAGAGAATGGAAAGGGAAGAAATAGTAACTTCACAGTGGAGATACCCGACAGACACTATCTTAACACTATGATTAAAGGTAACCACCTGATTTGATGTGAGACCACCGTGGAATTCTTCCCAAAAATTATAACTTCAGTCTAATCAGGAGAAAACAAACCCAAAATAAGAGATATTCTATAAAATAAATACCTGATGTACTTTTCAACATGTGAAAATCATTAAAAACAAGGAATAATTGAGAAACTCTCACAAATTTGAAGAGACTACAGAGACATGACAACTAAATGAAACTCGGTATCCTAGTTTCCTGGAACAGAAAAAGGGCATTATTGGGAAAAACAGTAAAAATTAGTAAAGTCTACAGTATTGTACTAGCACTATTTTATTTGCTTTGATAAATACATGATAGTTATATAAATCATTAACATTGTAGAAAGCTAGGTAAATGGGATACAGCAACTTTCTGTACGATCTTTGCAACATTTCTTCTAAAAATTACTTCTAAATGAAAATTTGGAAAATAAAAACCTTCCCACAAAGAAAACTCCAAACCCACATGGTTTCAATACTAAATCAAAAATTTAAAGAATAAATAAGACATCTTTCACAGTTACTTATCTTTCACAAAATCACATTTATTTTTCAAAAAATAGAAAAAGAAGGAATACTTTCTATCTCATTTTGTGAAGCCTG
>NW_011888838.1:3022392-3025806 GCF_000151845.1 Pteropus vampyrus
AGTAGCCAGATAGGATTTAATTTTAATTCTTAAGATTTCAAACCTAGGTTTTTAATGACTTGAACAGTATACCTCTAAATTCAAAGAAAAAAAAAAAGATGTTATTTATTTAGGGGGTAATTGGTGAATTTGGGTTATTAAATTATTTTTCCTATTTTCCTGAAGTCTTCATTGCAGAGCTTATAGTTCTAAAACACATAGTTAAGTTAATCAATGGAATTTTGCACCAATATAAATGAACCACCCATTTAGGTTTGTAAATCATGAAAAAATAAGTTTTATTTGGTCATAAAGAACACTCGAGTTTACAATATATTGTCATGGAAAGAGTTTGAAGACCCAAAGGCACAACTGTGTGTCATAGTTCTGTCTCTATTAACTTCATTATCTTGAGCACATCACATGACAATTCTGAGACACAATTTCTTTGTCCTTAATTGGGAGAAAATATGTATCTGCCTTACAGCACATTGTAAGAATATAAAGATATATAAAAATAAGAGATTAAAAGTCCAGTTTAATAACACTAGTGTTTCTCAATCAAATTATTTAACTGAGAAAATAATTTAATTGAGAACAGATGCTTAACCTATGCTAGGTAATCTGGTCTTTCAATTAGGATCATGGAATGCTTTAAATTCTCTTATTCCGTGAAAGATTATCAATTATAAGTGCACTTTCTTTATGTTTCAAATAAACCTTCAAGAGAAAGTGCCCCTGCCAAATCATCAATATCTTACTCCTAACCTTTGATATGTTGTGATTGTTCTTCATTATAATTTTATTGATAAGACCTTGACAAAAAATAGAGATTCTTTAACATTTCTTTTTATTAGGTAAAGGAAATGTTTAAGGTGGAATTTATTATAGATCATGAACCTATAATGTAGAAAACTAATATTCATGACTTTATATTCATTGAAAAAAAAACTTAACCTTTAAGGATCATTAGTTTTCAGGGTAGTGAATAAAGTTAAACTGAGCAGCACAAGTGCAGATGTAGAGGATTAGGAAAGAAAGTAGATCATAAACACTATTATAATTTAACATTTGTTGAACAGCATTCTCCATGCTCTCCACAAGTAGCAAAAAATATCTTTAGAGCTCAAATTTCTAAAGTAACCTACCAGGAGAAATACGTTGCTTTTTAAAAATTATTATTGAAGTATAATTGACTGACAATACTATATTATTTTCACGTGTACAGCATAGACATTCAATAGGTATATACATTACAAAGTGATCACCATGATAAGTTTAGTTACCTTTGTCACCATACAAAGTTATTACAGTATTATTGACTATATTCTCTATGCCATTCATTATAGTCCTGTGACTTATTTGTTCTATACTTGGAAGTTTGTACTCCCTAATCCTTTTCACCTATTTCATCCATCCCCTTACCCTGTGTTCCTCTGGCAAAATACCAGTTTATTCTTTGTATCAGTCTATCTCTGTTATATTTTGTTTGTTTATTTGTATTGTATTTTAGATTCCACAAATAAGTGAAATAACATATTTGTCTTTCTCTATCTGACTTTTCACCAAACATAATACCCTCCAGTTTTATCCATGCTGTTGCAAATGACAAGATTTCATTCTTTTTATGGCAGAGTAATATTCTATTGTGTATACCACATCTTCTTTATCCATTCATCTATCAGAGGATACTTACGTTGCTTCCTTATATTGGCTATTGTAAATAATGCTGCAGTAAACATAAAGGTACATATATCTTTTTGAATTATTATTTTTTCTTTAAATAAATACCCAGACGTGGAATTGCTGTCATATAATAATTTTTAAAAAGTTTTTGAGGAACCTCTATATTGTTTTCCATAGTAGCTACACCAGTTTACATTCCTTCCAATAGTGTATGAGGGTTCCTTTTACTCTACGTCCTCATTAACACTTATTATGTTTTGTCTTTTTGATAATAGCCATTCTAACAGGTTATAAGGGGTATCTCATTGTGATTTTGAATTTTATTTCCCTGATGATTAGTGATATTGAATATCTTTTCATGTGCTTGTTTTCCCTCTGTATATCTTTGAAAAAATGTATATTCAGGCCCTCTGCTCATTTTTAATCAAAAATTGTTTATTTTTTTGATATGTTTTGGGTATTAACTGCCTATCAGATTTATGATTTGCAAACATCTTCTCCAACTCAATAGGTTATATTTTTGTTTTGTTGATTATATCTTTTACTATACAAAAACACTTTAGTTTGATGTGGCTCCAATTATTTATTCGTGTTTTTGTTATCCTTGCCTAAGGAGACATATCCAAAAATACATTGTAAAGGCTGATGTCAAAAAGCTTGCTGCTTAAATTTTATTCTAGAAGTTTTATGGTTTTAGGTCTTATGTTCAAGTTTTTAATCTATTTTGAGTTTGTTTTTGTATATGGTGTAAGATACTGTTTCAGTTTTATTCTTTTACATATAGCTGTTCATTTTTTCCAACACCATTTATTAAAGAGACTATCCTTTTATCATTGTGTATCCTTGTCTCCTGTGTCTTAGATCAATTGACTGTATATGCATCGGTTTATTTCTGGACTCCATTCTGTTCCAATGACATATTTTTTTTTTTTTGTTACAGTACCATATTGTTTTGATCATATCTCTTTCTTGTATAGTTTGAAATCAGAGACCATGATACTTCCAAGTTTGTTCTTCTTTCTCAAGATTGCTTTGACTATTTGGTTCCATGCAAATTTTAGGATTATTTGTTCCATGCAAATTTTAGGATTATTTGTTCTAGTCTATGAAAATATCATTGATATTTTGATAAAGATTGCACTAAATCTGTAGATTGTTTTAGATTGTATAATAATTTTTGACAATATTAGGTTTTTTTAATTCATGAGCACAGAATATCCTTTTATTTACCTGTGCCTTCTTCAATTTCTATTATCAATGTCTTATAGTTTTCAGAGTACAGATCTTTTACCTCCTTGAATAAATTAATTCTAGGAATTTTATTGTTTTTGATGCAATTGTAAATGAGATTGTTTTCTTTTTTATAATATTTTGTTATTCGTATATAGAAATCCAACAGATTTCTGTCTATTAATTTTGTATCCTAACACTTTATTGACTTCATTTATTAGTTCTAGTAATTTTTTGGTGGAGTCTTTAGTTATATATATATATCATATTATCTGAAAACAATGACAGTTTGACTTCTTTCCAAATTAAATTGTTTTATTTGTTTTTCTTGTCTAAGTGCTGGAGCTAGGACTTCAAATATTATGTTGAATAGAAGTGGTGAAAACAAGCATCCTTGTCTAGTTCCTGAGCCTAGAGGAAAAGCTTTGAGCTTTTAACCATAAGCTATAATGTTAGCCATGTATTTGTCATATATGACCTTTATTATATTGAGATATGGCCCCTCTATACCCACTTTCT
>NW_011888838.1:3026011-3035936 GCF_000151845.1 Pteropus vampyrus
GGGAGAGGGCTGCAAAGCCACAGAACATAGATATTTAGAGGACGTTAATTCTGGCCATTAATTCTGAACATTCTGAATATAAGCAGAGAGATGAAGCTGAGTTAAGAACATTCTCACTTACCCCTGTGTTTATAATTGATTATGTGAGAGCATAGTCTACTAGACAGACAATAAACTAGACACACTCTTGCTGGTATTAATAAATGCTTTTCTTTCCAAAACTTCTCAGAAGGGAGAAAAAGTGCTTGTTGTATTTTTTCAGGTAGAAGTAGCCTTGTCTGCTGGTAAACACATGATTCCAGAAAAGAATAATATAAACCCTTAGTAAGATGCAGTCTTGATGTGGGATTCCTGCCTCAGCTACTCCCCATCAGAACCTTCTCCAAGAATAGCCGATAGTATTGTGCCCTCTCATCTCCAATATTCAACAGCTTCTTGAGCACATTTATTTAGTTGATAATAAAGGCTTATTGATTCAATTCAACCCTTAAACAATCTTTTGTAGGAGACTGAGTCTCATTATACTCTAAAATTATACCTTCAGCTAATTCATTCTTCCATTCTTATTGAATACATTAGTCTGTGATACATTTATTTCTAATTTCTAATTAGTTACAGCACATAATCCCAAACTTATTATAGAACACTTTATCAATATATCTATGATATGGCCAAGGTGAAAAATTCAATGTTCATCTCATAATCTAAAATTTCTTTTTAATCTATTTTATAATTTCCTCTTTTGACCTTCATACAACCCACTAGGCCCTAGAGAGCTTAGCAAGCACACATAAACTTACTTTAGCGTGCTAATATATTCTTTGCTTTTATCTGACATCGAAGGCTCTTTTATATTTATATTATTGTTTGTTAATCTCCCACTTCCCTTGAGAAAAATAGTTATTACTGTATGTTATTACAAATCAGAAATAGTCGAGGACACCAAGGCTAGGCAGGGTGAGGTGGCTGATGCAAAGTGACTAAGTATGTAAGCGAAAGAAAAAGGATTCAAAACCTAATTGTCTCAAAACATCAAGTATTTATTGGCTATTTAGATAGATAATCAAGCCAAATTTAACTAGCAATATTTGAAAAGTAGATTGTCTTTAAAAAAATGAACATTTCTTGAATTTTTGTAGTGATTCCAAGCATAGGCTCTATTCTGGAAGGGAGCTAAATTATGCACATAAGTAGTCATATTACAAAATAGAAAGTGATATATGACATAACAAAGTACTGATGCATTTTCCAAACCAAGTTTTAACTTTTTACCTACCAGGATAATATTATTGGAACTTGATAGTAAACAGCAAAACCACAAGGTCATAACAACTATGCTCTCTCACCTCTAGTGAGTTTGATTTCTATAGTCTTAACACATTCAATTTTTGACATAATTTATAACTTGCTACATTATCTGTTGCAGGACACTGTTCAAAATATTTTACATGCATGCTATATCATATTTATTCAAAACAGACATTAAAATATGCTCATTTACTTTGTAAATTCTAGACTGACAGATATTCTTTGTGTGAATCTCAGAACAGGTAACACTTTTTCAAGAACATATATGAGGTGATAAATATTATCTTTCTAATGACTACATTTTTTCTCCCTTTCTTTGAGGAATAGCTCAGGATCTTGATCATGTTTCACTGCAGAAACACGTATCTAATGATACATGAAAAAGATAGCAAAGACAGAAGTTAAGATGAACTGAATAAAAAGTCATTGATGAGTATATAAAAATATTCAGAAAAATGTTTGGAAAGAAAATGGAAATTTAAAAAAAATCATTTTCTTCTAAATTTGTTGTAAATAAATAAAACAAAAGCAGCTAGAGGATTCTTTTTTTAAAGAATAAATCATAAACATGTTTCTTTTTCTTTTGTCCTCACTTCTAATTTACTTTCTCATCAATCAATATAATCTATAGGCCTGAAGCATTAAATCCACATCCAGCAGAGGGTGGGAAAGATTTTAACAGTAACTTTAACTTGCCATTAAAATAGCGAAGGGACAGAAATAGCTGAAATTACTAGATGAGCTTCAAAATGTAGTGGTTTGGATACTGCAGTTGTTGCTCTATCACTATAGTCAAGGATTGGACATATTCTTGGATGAAAAGTAAGTCATTGTTTTGGCAGTTAGAGACTGTTGTCTGATGCTACTGGAAGAGATAGAATTCTTTATTTTTATGAAGTCCAAATGGGACAACATTTTATTGGACTAACTCTGAATGAGCCAACCTTAATTGAACGAAAATTGTCAGGCAGCATTTTAATACTATTGTCTGCTCCATGTTGTATAGTCCTGTGATTTTTCACATAGGGTAAGCAATAATAAAAAGTAAAAAGAAAATTAAGAATGACAATTTAAAACAATTTATTTTAAAGAAACTTTTACAATGATAATATTATATGATAGTAATCTTAATTTAATTCTTAACAGTTGAATTTTTATTATGACCATTTTTCAGTAATATATTTGATTTTAAAAGTACATATCTAAAAATTTTAATTGATGTAAGAATACTTATATTCATTTATAAATGTTATTCAAGTTATATCAGATAATAATAATTGTGGATAATGTCAATGTTAAATGCAAGAACAAAATGATAATAATTGCATATTAAAATTCACAAGAGCATAAAATAAATAAAATAATGTCTTTATAAAAGAGTGACACATTTTAGACTGCTTAGCAGGGAAGGATATTTTTGAATTGTCAGCATAATAAAGGGATGACACAACCTACATGTTATTGGATGAAGTCAGATATTGTGGTGATCATAAACAGTTCTAATTTGGTATGTGGAGTGGAAAACGGGAAATGAGAAACTTAAAACTAGAGCTTATTCAAAAAAAGGAGATAATAATATTATGTGTAGCAGACTGAAATATGCAGAGTTTAAAATCTGTCTCACAGGAGAGAGTGTGGATGTTGAAAAAGAAAAAGGTAAAAACATACAAACAAAAACAACTGGATGAAATATGTCATTGCTAGTTCAAATGTGGTTACATGACAATGTTTGGGTGTGATAGGCCTCTTTTTAATGTTAGAGCTTTGTTTTGCAGACTTAAAATCAGAACAAGAAACGTGAGTGTTCAATGTAATAAAGCTCTGATGAATCAACAATCATCTAGAGAGGCATGTATCTTTATAATGGCTCATGTTTGCCTGATAAAGTTCCCCTCCCTTGCTCAGTATTAAGCTCTGAAAATTTATTTCTTCTGAATATATTTTTGCCCACCTGCCTTCTATGATTTAGCATTGCATTTCTTCAGTTGATCAATTTAAAAATAATAGATTTAGTAAAATTCTAGTTTTGAGGCTATATTCGGCTAATCTTCATTCACTCACTGATTCCTTTCACTGAACCTATATTCTTGCAAAATATATTGTTTACTTGTAAAACTTTTTAGATTTTATAAACTGGAATCATCCTATATGTATTCATAAATGATTTTTTACTCGATATTATACTTTTGGATATTAGTCCATTTTAATAAATGTATATATAATCTAATCTTTTACTTTCTTACTGTATTCATTCTTTCTTTTAACTCAGGCTTTTAAAGTGGGTCAATTATAAAAAACAAAGTAAAGGAGTTGTCTTCTTTACTCTTTGTCTTTGGTACTCTTTGTCTTTTAACTGCAAAATTGAATTAATTTATATCTATTTTAAACAATACATAAAGGTTTGTCTTTACATGTTGTTTGTGCTTTTCTGTTTCTATGCCAAGGTACTTGTTACACAAAAATTATGAGATAATATGTGTTAGTCTAAACCATAAGCTTTGGGGTTATTTGTTACATAATAACAGATAATAAAAAATACTAAAATATTAAGATAAAACAATCCCTTAACTAACATTCTATTTTGAAGGATGACTTTGACCAGATATTTCTCATCTTCCTTCATTAGTTTGTTATGCACTGTTAAATATCTTCCTTTGAATAACACAGTTGCTTGGCAGCTGTTGAACAGATCTTCTCATTAAAATATAGACCTATGTAGTAGATTTTTTCTTTTTCCCTTTCTCCCCTTGGCAATCTTTCAAACATCAGGCCATTGTGAAAGCTGCAGACAATATTTCATTATAAAAGTAGAGAAAATATCCACATGTTTATTAGCAAAAGTGGTGTGGAAGCTCATTATTAGAGGTATAGTGGTTATGAATTTGCATAGCAAAGACAGTCTCAAGTTCAAATGTTGGATCTGCCATTTATTGTTTGACCTTGGACTATTTAGTTTCTTGGAGCCTCAATATTTTTATCTATAAAATGGTGTTGAAAATAAAATATCTATCATAGAGTTGTGAGGGTTAAATGAATGACTTTGTTTAAAGCGGTTAGAACAGGGCCTGGCTTACAATTTACTCTTAAGTAACTTATGATTATCTTAAATAAATATTTTCCTGAAAGACTTGGCCATTGGGATGGCTTATTTTTCTTTCATACTTTATACCTTCCCAGTCTCCAAGGAATCAGATTTATAGTGGCAGCCAGTAGGAAACCAGAAATCCCAAGGACAAACAACATAAGAAAAGTCTGAATCACAAAAGGAGATTTAAATGGACTGAAAGGAAGGAGTTCCAGGGTGGGAGAGATTACTCTGAACCTTGAGGAGGAAGATATTAAATATCTTGCTGTCAGCAATCTAGAACAGGTATCACTGAGGAAAAGTAGGAGAGGGGTAAACAGTGGAATAGGCAGCAGAGCTAGTTCCCGATCTCTACCAGATGAGGATGTGGTGTAGGATTGGAATTTGCAATTTAAATTGAAAGAAAAGAAAGCCTTAGAGATGCTATGTGTGTGCTGACTAGCTAGAAGCAAGACCATTAAGAATATAAATTGTATTTGTCTTTTCCTTTCATAATAAGGTTGTAGTAGTACTGTTAGTACACATAGAAAAGGACAAAAAACTCAGAATATTATTAAATGTGATTTTAAAAATTTATAAATAATGTTGAAGTTAGTATAATTTTATATTTCTCCAAGTATAGTTACATGTATGAAGAACTAATGTCTACACAGTATTTCCTCATTTTCTAAATGAGGATACTAATCAACTTATAACTACGTATAGTTTATACATTCAGTTGTTACTTTTCCATTTTTTCTTCCATAAACCATTTCTTTTGTTCTAGTTACAGATTGAAGTGTTGTCATTGTAATTTTCAAAATCACAGAATTTGTGCCAAAATATTAAAAGTGTGCTCCAATATTTATTTACTTTCTCCACTTACCTACTTGTTTAATCAAGTCATTGTTAGTCCTCTCTGCAAATTCTATGTAATTAAAGACAGATACAGCTTTGAAACTGTAGCTTCCCATTTGGTGGTAATCTTAGAGTTTTCAGAAATTTGCTATGTGTAGTATGCTATTTACTTATTAATTTAGCTCCAAAGGAGAGGCTATTGAAATGGTTCCTGATGTAAAAAGTTTAGTGATCTTAAGTAAGATTCAACAAAGTCTAATCTTAGTATTCTAATAGGTTCTCTTTGAAGAAAAATATTTTTTGTTTTGGAAGCTTTGTTTTTTGCTGTTTTTTTAAAACAATAAGATTGGAAGATTTTGGAAAATAATTCATGCTTTCTGGCCAAATATGCAAAATAGTGAGAGAAGTTTGAATGAAGAAATAGGATTAAATATATATGTGTGTGTGTGTGTGTGTGTGTGTGTGTGTGTGTGTGTGTGTGTATTAGCTGTAAGTCTGATAAAAATTTTAGGAAACAAATGTTTATCCCTTTCTTATCTGTAATAAATAAAAATAATCAAAATATTTTGCATTTTTATGGCTCTCTTTTTTAACTAGCTGTATTCTGCCTTATTAAAGTGAACAATTCTATTTAACTATGAATGTAAAACTTAAGTAATTTTATCTTTATTAGTAATTGTGGAAGAAATAGATATTAAATGTATGTAACAATTCTTTTCTATGAACTTTCTTATAACTCTGTTAATAATTTAAATGTATTATCACAGTTATGATATAATTGCATAAAGCTTGTGATTAGTTTTTGATAGACTTTATCTTTTACTCTAAAGACTGACTCTTCTTTAGAAGCTATATTTTAATAAGGACAATTATTTTGGAAAACATAACTATCATTGTTAAAATATTGAAGTCACTTGATTAGTTTCTCAATCATTTTCAGTTGTCTTTCTAAAGAGGTGGGGATTACAAAAGAAAATTGTTTCTAAATTCATTTTTAAAATGAATTTAAATTAGTTTCCAAGTGTTTAAAATATTAGTCATTATTTTCTTATTCATTTAGTGTATGTTGTATATTCATGTGGTTTTGATTCCCCTGTGTATGGAAAATATTCTGAAAGCATTACACAGCACTATATTCAATTCTAATGAAAGTTGAATTATAACTAAATAAAATATATGTATTTGGCAGGTGAATAAATGTTACATGACCTATTCAATCACAATTATTAATATAGATAAATTTGGAACAAGTTTAAATAACTAAACAATTGCTCTTGTTCATTCTCATTCAAACTATGTATTCACATATATTCATAATTGCGAGAGCTGTCCAAATGACTACTTTCAGCAATTTAGCCTTAGCTTTTAAAAGATTACTCTCAACACATTGCATTAATTTCCTAGAGTTTTGTATTAAGTAAATCTCAGATCCTATAAAGAAGTATGTTCTCTATTTAATTTGTTGAAGAAAAAAGTGCACTGAAATCAAGTGTTATGAAAATTATTTTTAAAGTTGAATTGTGCATGCTAATTAGACTACTTCTTTTGTGATTTAATATTAACTTTTATCATGATAACATGTTTTTAATATTCTATTTTTAATTCCAGAAAATTTAAAATTACCTTCAATAAAATCTTAGAACATTACTGCAGGAAATATTTAAGGGGGTCTTTTAAATTTAATACATACTGGAGAAAATAAATAAAACTGGAAAAATAATTGAAACCATGAATACCTCAAAAACTAGAGCTGAATAAGAATTGATTATTGAAGTTTACGTTGCAGCATTCTTCAAAATATATGTACGTGTATATTCTTCAAAATATATTTATGTATATATATATGTGTATATATATATATATATATATATACACATGAGTACAAATACATCTGAGATATTGTTAAACTTATGGTATACAATTAAGAGTTCTAATCTTTTAAATCTGTGGATTCTTTTTTAAATTTTTAAATTGTGTTAGAAAATACAGAACAGAAATTTTAACATCTTAACCATTTCAAAATGTGCAATTTAGCAGTGTTAAGTATATTTGCATTGTCGTGCAATCAATCTCCCTCAATCTTTTTATTTCGCAAAACTGACAACGATGCCTCATTTTGCCCTTCTCCTAGTCCCTGGCAATCACTCTCTGCTCTCTGTTTCTATAAATTTAGCTACTCTGTCTTTTTGTGACTGGCTTAATAAACAGCAAAATGTTTTCAAGTTTCATCTATGTTGCATCTTTTCTCAATTTCTTTCACTTTAGGGCTGAATAATATTCCATTATTTGAATATACCACATTTTATCTATTCACCCATCGATGGATGCTTTGATTTCTTCCATCTCTTGACTATAGTGACTAGTGCTTCCATTAACATGGGAGTGCTAATATCTCTTCAAGATCCTGCTTCAGTTCTTTTGGATATATATGCAGAAGTAAAATCGTTGAGTACACTATTTTTATTTTTAAATTGTGAGATTGGTCACTGTAACTTTTGCTACATATGCTGATTTCACTTCAGCACTGTATTTAATTCACACAAAAGAAGACCATAATTATATATAATTATTCATTAATTAAATTAGAATTTGGGGAATATAAGCTGACAAGTATTATTTTTATTTATTTTAAAATTTATTTCATTCATCATTAATTATATGTTGAAGTACTAGTAAATTCTTGTGTGCCTCCTACAATCATGGATGTAAAATTACTAAGCCATAACACACCTGAACTATGGTAGTTGATGGGAGGGAAATTTAATGGTATAAATCAGAAAGAAAATTGTACTATCCAATATAGAATCTGTTTTCTTATGAGATCCCAATAAAAAAGTAATTCAAAATGAGAAATATTTATCTAATGATTAAAATGCCATGAGGAAGGCTAATAGCAGTAAACATATATCAGATAAAGATTGTTCATATTACACTCAAAAATCATTTCCAGTTTAACAAACCAATTTGTTAGTAATTTGGGAGAAATCTTTATGGAGAATTGAAGTGATAAAAATTCTACTTAAAAAATTTAAATATTTTGAGACTCAAAGACAAAAAACATTTTGCATTTAACAATTAAAAACATGTTACCATGTGATAAAAAACAAACATATTGCCATGTGATAAAAACACAAAACAACTTGGAAAAAGAATGTATCTAAACTTAGAAGAAAACAAATACAAAATGAAGTAAAATGGCAATATTGTATATTTAGATTCTAGAAAAATATTCATTTAATTTCCATTTATGAGCCTGGTGTCATTGTTATTCTCAAAGGGCAGTACCTGAATTATTTCTTTTCTTATAGAAAAAAGTAGAATTATCAGATTGTGATATTTGACTATTATTAACCACAGTAATATTTGCTGTGTCCCTTTTTTCAGATAACGACATATAGATATAACAAAAACTGAACATATAATGTTTGTGAAATTGTTTGGGGAAATATTGCTCTCTATAGAAATTACTCTTACTTGCTGGTTAGTATATCTATTAGAGGTAGCTTGTTCAATGAAACTATCTCAAATAAAGCAGCATAGTTATGAAGATACATTAGTAAAGACATAACTTCTACCTCGAAAGGAGCAATAGATGAGACTCATCAGAATAATCGCTTGCACCTGTTGAGCTTAGCTGTAGGTTCAGGTTAAAGTGCTTTGTTTCAATCCATTGATCAATAGAACTTGCCTCCTTAACTATTTAAAGAGAAAAATCTCACTCGAATGGCATGAAAAAACTGTATGTACAATATCTGAATATTGACTAAGTCTGACTTCTAATAATATAATGGAGGGTAGCAGAGGGAAAACAATAACAAACTGTGATCTGTATTTCTTGATGTACTGAAACTTTTGTGTCATTACTTATATTAAGGAATCAAAGCTGATTTAGGAAAGAGAAGAGGACCATGTCTGATTTGCAGTATATCTTAAGATAATATCATTTAAGTTAAGCAAAGTTATCGTTGTTCAAGTTTTCATTCATTCATTTAAAAATGTGATATTTTCAATAAATCAATATTTTTGATAGTTGCTTAAATATTATGCCTTAAGAAGTCCCTTCAGGTCGTTTTTCTTAGAGTTCACTGAATAAGTGGATCCTACTGGACTAATTATATTAAGAATATGCAGTGATGGCAAAACTTTATAAAGAACATCCTTAATAGAATGCTATCTTTCTGTTACTTCTACTCAGGAATATCGCACACTTTATATAAATACTATGCTAATATTTGAGATAAAATAATAATTCTCAACCACGGTCCTACAAGAATTTGTAGTTTATTGGAAGGACAAACATACATCTATATATCCATGTATAATTTTGAAGTATGAATATAGCATTTAAGAATATTACAAAGTACTTATATGTAATGATTTTTTTCAGAAATATAGTCTACTGTCTATGTCCTAGTAGTAAGGTTATGTTAAAGCCACATAGAATATCATATCACACACTTATATTATGGAATTAATATTGTAGTCTGGGAAAGGGCAATTATGACAAAATATGAAAAGAAAATTAAAATCTCAGACATATTTTTTCTAGAAAATGATTTAGTAACTATACCATTGCTAAAATTATAATATTCAGTGTTGAGAAAGGAGTTTCATGAAACCAGTCTTAAGATACACTCAGCCACTGAAGAGTAAACCTTGAGTCCAGAACACTTTCCAAGAGATAAAGAACCTGCA
>NW_011888838.1:3035986-3037944 GCF_000151845.1 Pteropus vampyrus
ATCCTACTGGACTAATTATATTAAGAATATGCAGTGATGGCAAAACTTTATAAAGAACATCCTTAATAGAATGCTATCTTTCTGTTACTTCTACTCAGGAATATCGCACACTTTATATAAATACTATGCTAATATTTGAGATAAAATAATAATTCTCAACCACGGTCCTACAAGAATTTGTAGTTTATTGGAAGGACAAACATACATCTATATATCCATGTATAATTTTGAAGTATGAATATAGCATTTAAGAATATTACAAAGTACTTATATGTAATGATTTTTTTCAGAAATATAGTCTACTGTCTATGTCCTAGTAGTAAGGTTATGTTAAAGCCACATAGAATATCATATCACACACTTATATTATGGAATTAATATTGTAGTCTGGGAAAGGGCAATTATGACAAAATATGAAAAGAAAATTAAAATCTCAGACATATTTTTTCTAGAAAATGATTTAGTAACTATACCATTGCTAAAATTATAATATTCAGTGTTGAGAAAGGAGTTTCATGAAACCAGTCTTAAGATACACTCAGCCACTGAAGAGTAAACCTTGAGTCCAGAACACTTTCCAAGAGATAAAGAACCTGCATAGCCTGTGGGCTTACCACCTTGTGTGGAAATATCTTTTCCTACTGCATTCAATGAATATGGTTTTGTTCTGCTTAATTGTGTGAGTTATATGGCCCCTGGCTAACCCCACAACTACATCTGTCCTCTGCAAAGACAGGATACAGTCCTTCTGCCATGACACAAGAGGGGTAGATGTGCTTAGGTCAATTGCCCTGCATCAGCTGCTGGGATTACCCACTGGCCATGGGGGACCAATTCTCTCCTTTGGAGCTGATATTGTTCTTTCTATTCTCTATGTAAGTAAAGCGCTGTTCTGTCCTGTTGTTAAGTAGTTAATTAGACATGCACAACAGAGGACCAAAGGAACAGAAGCCCAGCCCCAAAACAGCCTAGAGACTGCCCAAATAACACCCCTTTTTTAGTTAAAGGATCACTCCTGCATCCTGAGAGACAAAGGACTAGGTAGCCATAAACCTACAGCTGGTTTAATCTGGCCACAGATGCTTGTGCAGAAGGTACTATCCTAACCTGCTCACAGCCTTAGCCTACTGAATTCTGGGTAAGCATATGCGCACTAGGTAAAGAGTAATATAACAGCCAAATGTCAATCAAAATGACCACACATGCCAATCACTTAAGAACGCCTTTGTAACCACCCATCATCGTCCTAATAAAATACAGACCTTCTCACTTCATCATTGTTACAGCCTTCTTCCCTGAGAATTTGCTCTTCCCTTGGAGTATATTCTGTCTTTTGTCTTTTAACCTCCCAAATTCGACAGAGCTACAGAATTCCTTAGCATGGGTTGTCTCCTTCTAAAATGTACTTTAATAAATCTTACTTTTTCTAAATATCACTGACCTGTGATTCTTTGCTGCATCAGCGGGGAAGAACTGAGGAAAAATACTAACTGCACTTCTGCATTGTTACTCACCCCCATGCTGCTGAGGCAACACCGGAGTTCAAATCACCCCCAATGGTAACACAGTGATTGATCATGTTATGGTTTCCTTTTGACTCCCATACCAAGATGCAATGGGCAGAAGTCTGTAGAGTCCCTTTCTGGGTTGATAACTTATGTACAGGAATCTACTAACATTCGGTAATTTGAATTTGTCGGCTAACAGTGTGCTTTATAATTCTGGACTCCTTTGGGTAACTGTCAGAAACTAACTTTAAACAGAAAAACAGGAATTAATTAGCTACTATAATTGAGGATTTCAAGGTGTGTATTTGTTACAAACAATGGCTCTTATTTTAGATTTGAGGCACAAAAATGTTTCCCTAGCTCTCCTCTCCTCCCTTTATTTATGGCTTAGTTCTGTTCACTTCTGTTGTATTTTATTCTTATTAGACTTTGTACATTTGACGATAAGAT
>NW_011888838.1:3039174-3049003 GCF_000151845.1 Pteropus vampyrus
TAGAAATAAAAAAGAGTTAAGAGAATTATACTGTCTTTCCTACCTGTTCTTCTATTTATCCTTCTGAAGTGAAGCTAAAATATCACCTCCATGAAGGTTTCTCACATCATCCAATCTTCTTCCTTTGAACTTTGAAAACATACTATTTGCCTTTGTTCTTCTTTATTTTTCACATTTTGTCTTAATTATAATTATTTATTTAATATTATTTCTATCATTTTTAAACAGCATATAAAAATGAATATTTATGTCTCTCCTGGTACTAAATATAGGCTTCAAAACTAGAAGGCAGATGGCAGAGACAAAAGATGAAAATTTTTATAGTAAAGGAGCAGTGGCTCTAAATCCTTAATTTTTCAAGATTTGTGGGTTATTGGGCAAGGTACATCTATGAATTTGTGCCCATATATGAAGAAATCATACTAACAAATAGCTCATGAAGTTGCATTAAAGATTAAATGAGCTAACATAACCAATTACATGGAACAGTTCCGGCACATAATAGGTATAGAATGGGTATAAAGTTAGATACTCTTTCCACTCTCTCTAAAATTCATTTAATAAACATTTGCTCCTGAAACAAATAGTATTATCGAAATTTTCATAAATATTAATTCAATATAGACTTAGAGCTTGCCAGCTTGGTTCATAGTACTACTTAAATAAGCCTGAACATAAAGAAGAAATAAAAATAAAAATAAAGGGCAGATGAATCACACAAAGATTTCATTTATATTTTAATAATACACTAATTTTAAAATAATATAAATATAGTTTAAGAAAAAAATAAAAAGAATCAAACATAAATAAACATAAAACATCATTCTCTATGTTGTAGAACCAAGAAAAATGTCTGTAACAATAAGTTCATATATTAATAGGATATAATGATTTACCAGAATATAAAATTTTGAATGGAATTTATTATATTCTCATCAGCAAAGAATGAGGGCAGTGTAACTAATTTATGCCAGATATCTAAAGATGTTTTTATTGCAATATTAGATGATAAAACCTACTTCTTAACAAACAGCTATAAAAAAAAAGTTTTAAGATTTCAGTAAAATCATTGTCTGGAGACTTATACCTGAAAAAAGAAAAATATTAAGAGGGTCATAATGCTATTTTATTTGTGAGTGACAGGAGTTTTCTGAATAACATCTTTTCCACTTGAATACACTAAACCATTAGACACTGTAGGGGTAAAGAGAGAGTTGGAGAAAATGGAATAGTTTAAACTGGGACAGAACTGATGAAATGACTTAAGGATGTCATCATTGAGAAAGAAGTGGGACACTGTATTTTAGTTCTCTGAACTACTTATCATGCAAGAACGTATTTGAGGAGATAATTCTGTTATCTCACAGAGGACATGAAGCTGTATTTTACTGTACATTTTAGTATCTTTTGGGGTCCAAGTTATCTTCAAGGGATTGTGTATTATTTTTGTATTGTTTTCAAGTGAAAATATATTTAGCCTTCTTGTTTTAATATCCCCCATTCTCTTCAACTATTTGAGGGCATTTTCAATATTACTAATAGTATGCTTTTGTAGATATAATGAACATTTTTATTTGTTTGCTTGAGTATTTTAAAATGTTATATATATTTTAACATCTTTACTCATAAACCACTGATATTAATGAAGGGCAGATAAGGTAAATGAGGTGCCCATTATATTTTATTTTACAACAATGTCTGCTTATAAAAGTGATAAACCTTGGAATTTCTGGATTATGTACAATTTTGAAAACCTTGGAGATCTTCAGTGTAAACAAACAATTTCTAACAATCATTACCTATCATAAATTGATGTGATTTAGATAAATTGATAAATATTTCATAACTGCAAAAAATGATTTATGGCACTGTAATTTAATCATGTATTTAAAATTATTTTGAATAAATCTAAAGAAATTCTGGGTAGTTTATGCATCTTTATGCTTGATTTAACCAGTCTCTTCTTTAATTATAATGGGCAGATGTACTTATTCTAAAAACCACTCCCCCACCACCAAAATAAAACTACAATAATTTTTTAAAAGAAACTGGCCAACATTTCACATAAAGATAGCCTCTCAAAAAAAAATTATCTGAATACGTGTATAGGTTATATTTTAAACATCTTTAGTGATAGGAAAGTCACTACCTTCCATATCTGCTTATTTCATCATCAGGATGCATAACACAGATTTTGCTTATATTGAGATAAATTCTCTCTATGAAAATGTTCACTTCTTAGTAATTTTTATACACTTTGTGTTTATATTGAATAAACTCACTTTTTTTACAGATAATCTTTCCAAATTTCATGAAGAATACTATGTCCATTTCTCTAACATTTGCATTTCAAAAACTCCCGGTTTTCAAACAGAACTATATTTGGCATTGGGCTTGGTTATGTGCTAAATTTTAAAGACACACACTCTATAAAATGTGTCCCAGTAAAATTATTTAAATTGGCCACACTATGGTAATGTTTATTTTTCTTACATTAATAAAATTAATTGGTTTGTGGACTATCATTGTCTCAATTTTGAAATAAACTCTTACGCAAACAGTTAAAGTAATGTGCCTAAGGCCATACAGATATTAAGTTATGAAAGTGATTGTTCAATTTATACAATAAGACACAATGGCTATGCTTTTGTGGATAAGTTGTAGGAATAACTAAACCAATAATAATCCATATTCAGAAACAAATCCTGTAACTGGTTGGAGTTCAATAAACATTATTTTGAATAGAGTGGTTAAACCAGGTGCTGACTTATCAGTTGTTCTAGCATCCATCCTATTTTCCTAAATCTTGCCCACAAGTATAATATGTTTTACTGAAGCCTCAGTACATTATTTTAAGTACATTTCCTCATCTACTAATCTATAAATCTATAACAACATGGGTTAAAAACACCTATTCTTATTCAGATACATAATAGTTGCACTTGTAATAATTCAATCTAGAATTCTGTCTGGAATTAGTGACTTGATTTACAAAATAAATTAGTAAAACAATAATTTTGTTTCTTGACTAAACATGAAAAAAGAAAAAAAATTGGAAAATAGAATAAAGGGCACATGTTACTCTAATACTCAATAATGGAATGTAAATTCCCCCAATTTTACACCTTAGTGTACTCAATCATACTTAATTTAGATGAACTCTGGCAGTAAAATTTTCTATGGTGTTAGAAATGTTCTGTATCTTCACTCTCCAACATGTTAAGTAGTAGTCACAGGTGGCTATTGAGCACTAGATTAGGGTAATATAACTGAGGGGCTTAATTTTAAATTCCACTTACATTTAATTAATTAAAATTTAAATTTACTTAGCCATATGTGGAAAGTGGCTACTTTATTGGCCAGCACAGATCTACACAAAGGAATTTGCACATACACTTGAAAAAAAATTTGTTTTTATCTTTATCAACTTGAAGGGTATTGCAGATGAAGATTCATTTCAGCAGAGTTTTGTTTTGTCCAATAATCTTTTAAGTGTGAATTCCTCTCTTCTTTATAGAAATAGAAATGAGTTTTTGTTTCACTTTACATTCACTCAGGGTTAAATGGTCAGCTTAGAACAATAGGGTTTTTTGTGCTGTTAATTTCTTTCTCTGAACATAACTAAAAAACAACAAAAACAACATAAATATCAAAAGCAGTGATAAATGCTAAAAGTAAGACCACAACCAAAACAACACATTATTTTGAGATCCATATTTTCTTATATTATTTTAGAGATTGATGTCACTCTTTATTGATTTTGTGCCCTCCATATCTTAATAGTTTCCACACATTTTGTCAATGGAAAACCCCTGTATGACCACCATGTTTTTATCCTGTTTTTTCTTGTAGATCACACATAAGTACAGTTAAAACTTTAAGAGCTTCTCATTTCTTTTCATGGATTTCCATCTCCTGCTTTGGACTTACCCCTATCACTTATCTGATATTTTTAAACAGTTTCTCAAAGATCTAGAATTCACATATCTAATTATCCACTAGCCTCATCCTCCAAAGCTATAACTCACTCTATGGTGACTAGCAGGAACCACTTCATTTTTAAGAACAGCAGCACTCTCTTTCTCAGCCCCTTTCTTGCTCTTAAGAAATGAAATATCTATCTCGACATCTGATTTTATATAGACCAAATGATAACAACCCCAATCTACTTTAATAAAGTCAAAAAAAAAATTAACCTTGAGGGGCTAAAGGGGAATACAATATAATAAATGGCAGAAATTAAGTCTGAGTAATTTCTTCAATTCAATTGGCAAAATAGAAGAAAAAAAATGACTGGAATTAGAATCAAAACCAGCAGTCTTTTAGTTTCTTTTTCTCCCCATCAGGAAACTTGGTTATCAAATGGAAAGTAAAGGGTTTAACAGTTGAACTATTTTCTGGTGAATGAGTTGCAGTGAAGCTATGCAGTTAGTGGAAATTATTATTGCACTTTGCTCCTATTTCAGGTTTAAGAGCGTTTATGAACCATGACAGAAAAACTTCATCTATTCTCTACACCTGGAAAATAGGCCTGCAGTATGTTATATACTAAAGGCATCACTTCTGTTCTTTTTTTTTTTTAATTAATTAATTTGAGAGGGACATCGATTAACTTCTGAAAACTTATCTATATTCTCTTGATCATCTACTGCTCTTCTAAATAACAAGTATTTTGTTTTTGAGAACCAGCAAGTACAATTGTGTACTCCTGCCAGAGCCACCTTGAATATACACAATATATTATAATACAAGATTAATGACAATGCTTATTAAATGTTAGAGTTATTTTGGCATGAATTGGATAAATGTAACCATTTACATGAGTTTTTACCATTATGTAAAAAACTACAAGAATTAACCTTAAAAATTTAAAAAGTGACTATGGTCGTGATAGTTAAAAATCATGAAATAGGAATTTAATGATAAACAGATAAGCATACATTTCTCAGTGAATTATTCTATTTAAGATTTTATTATGCATTAAATTTCCATTTTATCCCAAATTTTCAAAGTTTGAACATCAAGTACTTTGGGTTATTGAAGCTGAAGTTTCATAACTAAATTATCTTGTATAAGATATATTTTTTTCTTTTTTCTCTTTTTATTGGAACATTTTAGATCAAAATGGTCAACTACTTTTGCTACATTCTTACCATTCTGGTTAAACATTTATTATCATAACAAATATTTATTGAGCCCATAAATTGAGCTAGGAGCTTCAGATATAGTGATAAATAGTAGGCAATCTGTTGTCCAAGATATCAGTCTATTCAGGGAAATAGGTAAGGGAATGAATGACTTTTCAAATATGGTAACATGTTAGAGGAATAAAGGACATAGCTCTCTTGGTTTAGAATGCATTTTATCTTAGGGAACTCTTGGAGGGTTGCAGAATGTCATTACTCAACTGCTGTTTAATCTCTCTCTCTCTCTTTTTTTTTAATCTTATAAACCTTTCAAAGAGGAAGAACATTTTAAAAATTATCTCTTTGAGCTGAGCATAAGATATAATATTGACATATGTAATTCTAAATTTTGTGTTCATCATAGTATAGGAGAATTTCTTTGATTCTTGCTACAAGTCAATACTTTTATTTCATAATAATCTTCATTTGTAGAAAATTCTTAGGTTATATACACGATAAAGCTGTTCTTCAGCCATATGTTATTTTGTTTTGTTTTGTCTTGTTTTTTTCTCAGTTTTTGTCTATGTGGGACCAAAAACAAAGTAAAGACACAAAAGGCAATCAATTAAGGTCTTATTATGAATTATTCATGCACTCCTGAGGTTCTCTGAGTTAAAGCATTTAACTCAAGAGAAATATACTTTGATTTTTTAAAAGATTGCTGTGAATGTTATCAACAAAAATCAGAGGGAAGAAAAATCTCCAAGCTGGTGCGATTATAACACACCATCAGTGAAAGTCAAGTTTCTCATCCTTGACTGCCAAAGGTGTAAATGAGCATCTGAGGCTAGTGCTAATTACAGCAATCTAAAGACAGAAACTGCTGTTCTTAAGTCTAAGAAGCAAAGTGAGATCCAGCATCGATTTCCAAAGTGTATAATTTTAGAACTCCTTCCTGTGATACTATGTGTTTGATCTTTCTAACGATGGTTCACATTTAAATAACACATCTAAAGCATTTCATTAAAACTGTTTTTAAAGTATTTATAAATACTAATTTGTAATTAATAGCAACATAAAGGACCATTTCTGATGGTCTAAATTAATTGGATATTCAAAACAATTTCACTGATACTCTTTCAAAAAATCGAAATACTAAAAAGAGCCTGTAATAATTTTGGCAGTGATGTATTAAGTTGCAGATATAAATGATAGATTTGGATCTTGAGAGTAAGAAATTGACACCATTTAAATTTGGAAGCATAAGAACCTTTTTTTCATTATTTATCTCTTAGAAGTAGAGGAAGCAGTGTGTTGTGGTAGAATGGAGCAAAACGTGACATAGTGAAATCAAGTGCTTAAGTAAGTTATTTATTCCTTTTGAGCCCAGATTTCTAACTAGAAGATTAAGATCGGAGCTTCTCTAATGGAAGTATTATGAGAATGAAATGAATTATTATATGTACAATATAGAGAAAAAAATAACTCACATATAATAACTCCTTATTCTTTTTATTGTGGTTATTGAAGCTGTGATCACTCCTCCCACACTGATTCATTCTTCTCTTCTTACAATCATGTTAATTTTCCCCATGCTAAAGCCATGTTCTTTTGAGCTATGACATACAAGATGTCTCATCTTTTTTTTTCCTTTTACAGAATAACTTTTTAAAAAAATAATTTATAGTTTTTATTACCAGTGAGAGTATATTCCATACATTTCCACGCACATAATTGTGTGTAGTTATAAATATGGGCTTATAATATCCTTAATAATTTTGCCCTGTTCACTTCACTAAATTTTTTGTATGAATATCTTTACAGATCAGCAAATTTAGAACTGTATTATTATTTTTATGGATGCAAAATTATAGTAATATCAGTTCCCAATACCTTAGTGAATGTGCTACATTTTGTCTTTCTTTTTTTTTTTTTTCTATTGGGAAAGCAATATGGTATAGTGCTTTGGATCATAAACTCTACATTCCAGACTTCTAAAGTGCACTTCTTGGCCCTGCTACTTAATAATTGAATACTTCGGATAAATAATTATTTGTAGTAAACAGAAAGTTGTTATTAGATACCAGGATGAAAAAAATATGTATCACTCCATAACACTTTCAAATCTGAGACAGTGATTTTCAAATCACTTCTAAAGGATATGATTTAAAGGATAGCTCAGTCTCTAAGAGGGAGGACTCTGAAATACCAGTGCAGATATATACAACATGTATCCTATTGTTACATTAGTGTACACTAAGAAAAGATTAATACCAAGATTAGACACAGGGGTGGGAAACCAAATTTGAACTGACACTAATTTTAGGGGATGATAAAAACCATTATATTCCCCTGTGAGTACAGAGGTGGTTGGAGACCAGGTGATAACCTGAATCTTAAGCCAGTTTTATCTCTAGGAGTTCATATTTGGCACGGATATATATTTTTTATTATTTATTATTATTTATGCCTACAGCACCTGGTCTTCCTAGGTGGTCTCCCACGCAAGCATTAACCAAGCCCAACCCTGCTTAGTTTCTGAGATCAAACATTGGACTTGTTCAGGGTCGCATGGCCTAAACCATGGACAATGGCTCCATTGGGATGTAAACCCAGGATTTTCTGCATGTAAAGTAGATATGCTAATCGCTACACCAAGGAACGACACCTGGCGCAGATATTCTTAATAGCTGATATAATCCTCTCATAAATCCTTGACCTGAAAAGTAAAGAGCCATTGGGGTAGGAGAGACTAAGTGGAAGTACTGAATCTGTACTCCCCACATGGCCAAGACAGTAAATTAGAACCAATAATATATCCCAAATGCCTGCTAAATATTTGTTACAACTTTGGAGACTTAACAAATAAAAGGTGATAGGACCCCTTCCTCTTTTTAATTCAGTGTTCTTACTATCACAATGGCTAGGTAAATCATGGTGGAAGTTATTGAACAACTGTAACGTACAAGGAGTAGTTCCAATCATAGTTTTTGTAGAGTAGGTGGTAATTTTATTTTAATAGATTGCAAATTCTCTAGATCTGATATGTGGCTATTTCTCTGGTGAATGTGTTCTTTTCAATTTCAATCAAAAGCAGTTCACATTCATCTGGGATGAAGAGTGGCATTCATGTATATATTTATATTTTGCCAAGGGGTAAGCTATATTGCCTGCTTTCCGTCACAATATAATGCAAAGGAGCCTTATTTGTTTTGGCATTTACCAAGAATATTACATTAATCTAGTACATTGATGGCAGAAAATGGTTAAATGCTCTGGATATTTTGGACTACATACCAGAAAGTTTAGAGATATTTCATTTTAGATAAAATTTTAAGGGCTCAAAGATCTAGACATTCTGAAATGTTCTCTTCAAGATAAAGAAGGAACTCTTTTCCTAACACCAAAAGAGAAAGACAGCTTCCGTTAGGCCTCTTAGAGTTTGGAATGCTAATTTCTACTATACTTAGAAGTAGAGCTCCAAACCATTAAGAGAGTATGTTACTTTCCTATTATTACTGTAACAAATTACCACAAAATGAGTAGCTTAAAACAACACATATTTATTATGTTATAGTCAGTGGTCCAAACTTGTTTTCACCGGACTAAAGTCAAGGTGTCTGTATGGCTGGTTCCTTCTGGAAGAAACATGTTTCCTTACCTTTTTTTAGCTTTACAAGACTGGCTGTATTCTTTGGCTCCTGTACCATTCCTGATTTCACTCCAACGTCTCGACTCCATTGTCGCAGCTTCTACTTCTTTAATCTTCCTGCCTTCTGATTCCATGATTTTAGATAACCCAGAATAATCCTTTTATCTCATGATTATTAACTTGAAGGATTTGAAACATTCGTTTTGGCTTGTAATGTAACATAATTATAGATTCCAGGAATGAGGTTATGAACATCATTGGAAAGCCATTACTCAGCCTACCATAGTAGGTAACTTAGAGGGGTGTCATTTTTGATGAAAATCGGGAAAAAGAGAGGGCACTGAAAATGTACAACCTTCAGGACAAGCTACTCTGTCATTTGTGTCATGCGATCCATCAGACCCTTGACACATTGGTAAAGTTCTAGGAGTCTAATAATCTAAGGCATGACAGGATGCCCCTCTGAAATAAAAGGCAAGTTAATATACCTTGTACCTACTACCAACAAAAAAAGATTCACAGTGCTTACTGGACCTCTCTGAAATTTGGAAACAGCATTTACCCAATTGGAATGCATCTCAGACTAATTAACTTAGAAACCACTGGATTGAAGTGTAGCCCTGAGGAGAGGTTTCTGAACAGATCCTTAGTATTATAAATCAAGGCTATGCTCTCTGCATCAAGCTATTTTAGAAAACTTTACCTTGTATACTACTGAAACCTAGGTGACATTGAGAATCTAATTTTGAAACGACAAATGTTAATATAACTGGAGCTGTCCACCCTTAAATGGGTATTATCAAATCTACAAAACATAAGTTTGGGTGGGTGGAAAAGCAATCCACCACATTATAAGAGTGGTACATTTTTAATTGAGGCTCACATGGTCCACATGGCATAAATATATTACTTGTACAGATGGCATTGATAATCATGTCACCTATGTAAATAGAAAGTTCTTAATTTCCCTTTCAGACTTTTCTGAATTCACTTATTCTATTTCTTTTTTTCTTTTTTTTTTTTTTTTTTGGTATGTAATCATCAGGGTTTT
>NW_011888838.1:3049053-3050107 GCF_000151845.1 Pteropus vampyrus
CCCTTTCAGACTTTTCTGAATTCACTTATTCTATTTCTTTTTTTCTTTTCTTTTTTTTTTTTTTTTTGGTATGTAATCATCAGGGTTTTCTACATATAAGAGCATATCATCTGCGGACAGTAACAATTTTACTTCCTTCATTCCAATTTGAATGACTTTGTTTCTTTTCTTACCTAGTTAAGCAGGCTAGATCTTCCAATACTAATGTGAATAGAAGTGTGAAAGCAAGCGTTCTTGCCCTGTTCCTGGTCCTAGAGAAAAATTACTCAGTCTTTCACTGTTGAGTATGATGTATGCTGTGAATTTTTCATATATGATTTTTTTTTTTTAAATTAAGCTTATTGAGGTAACATTGGTTAACACAATTATATAATTTTCAGGTTACATTATAATTTGACATTTACATATTCTATTGTGTGATTACCACCCAAAGTCCAGTTTCCTTCAGTTACCATATATTTGATCCCCTTTACACACTTCACCCTCTCCCTACACCCCTATATTTGACTCCCTCTACCCCATTTACCTCCCCACTTCTCCCCCACTCCCTACTCTCTGGTAACCTCTAGTCCATTGTCCATGTCCCTGAGTCTTTGTCCTGCTTGTTGGTACTTTTAGGTTTGTATCCCACACATAAGTGATATGTGATTTTCTACTTTTTGTGTCTGACTTATTTCTCTTAGCATGATTATCTCAAGGTCCAACCATGTTGTCACAACTGGCAGTATTTCATCTCTTCTTATGGCTGAGTAATATTCCATTGTATATATGTGCCACAGTTTCTTTAGCCAGTCATTTATCATAGGACACTTCAGTTGCTTCCATGTCCTGACCACTGTGAATAATGCTGCTATGAACATTAGTGTGCAAATATCTTTTTGGATATGAGTTTTCGAGTCTTTGGGGTAAATACCCAGTAGAGGGATGGCTGGATCATATGGTAGATCAATTCTTAGCTTTTGAGGAACCTCCATACTGTTTTCCATAGTGGCTGTACCAATTTGCAGTCCTACCAGCAGTGTATGAGGGTTCCTTTTTCTCTGCATCCTCTCCA
>NW_011888838.1:3050267-3057207 GCF_000151845.1 Pteropus vampyrus
TTTTAGTTTGATGTAGTCCCATTCATTTATTTTTACCTTTACTTCCCTTGCCTTTGAGGTACAATTCATAAAATCCTCTTTACAAGTCCAAGGTCCTTGAGTTTAATTCCTATGTTTTCTTCTATGCATTTTATTGTTTCAGATCTTATATTCAGGTCCTTAATCCATCTTAAATTAATTTTGATGTGTGATGATAGACAACAGTCTAATTTCATTCTTTTGTAGGTGGCCTTCCAATTTTCCCAATACAATTTATTGAAGAAGCTTTTCTTTCTCCATTATATGTTTTTGGCTTTTTTGTCGAAAATTATTTGCCCATGTAAATACAGGTTTACTTCTGGACTCTCGATTCTGTTCCACTGGTCCGTGTGTCTGTTTTGCTGCCAATACCATGCTGTTTTGATTACTGTTGATTTGTAGTATAATTTGAAGTTGGGCAGAGTGATGCCACCAGCCTCATTCTTTTTTCTCGGGACAGCTTTGGCAATTCAGAGTCTTTTGTTCTTCCATACAAATCTGATGATTATTTGCTCTATTTCTTTAAAAAATGCCGATGAGATTTTGATGGGGATTGCATTAAATCTGTATAATACTTTAGGTAATAAAGTCATTTTGACTATGTTGATTTTTCCAATCCAAGAACACAGGATATCTTTCCATTTCTTTATATCTTCTTTGATTTCTTTTAATAAGGTCTTATAGTTTTCATTATGTAGGTCTTTGACATGCTTCCTTAAATTTATTCCTAGGTATTTTATTCTTTTTGTTGCAATTGCAAAAATAATTCTTTTTTCCACTTCTTTTTCTGATACTTCATTATTAGAGTATAGGAACGCTATGGATTTTTGAATGTTGGTATTATATCCAGAGATTTTACTGTATTTGCTTATTGTTTTTAGTAGTTTTCATGTGGAGTCTTTAGGATTTTCTATATAGAGAATCATGTCATCCTCAGATAGTGACAGTTTGACTTCTTCGTTTCCTATTTGGATGCCTTTTATGTCTTTCTCTTGCCTGATTGCACTTGGTAGGACCTCTAATGTTATACTGAATAGCAGTGGCAATAGTGGACAGCTTTGCCTTGTTCCTGATCTTAGAAGGAAGGCTTTTATTTTTTCACCATTAAGTATAATGTTGACTGAGAGTTTGTCATAGATGGCCTTTATTATGTTAAGTTACTTTCCTTCTATCCTGATTTTGTTAAGTGTTTTGATCATAAATGGATGCTGTATCTTGTTGAAGACTTTTTCTGCATCTGTTGATATGATCATATGATCCTTATTTTTTAATTTGTTTATGAGGTGTATCGCATTAATCAATTTGCGTCTGTTGAACCATCCTTGTGACTCTGGGATGAAGCCCACTTGATTGTGGTGTATAATCTTTTTAATATGTTGCTCTATTCAGTTCACTAGTATTTTATTTAGGATTTTTGCATCTGTGTTCATGAGAGATATTGATCTGTAGTTTTCTTTTTTGCGTGTTATCTTTACCAGGTTTTGGTATCAGGATAATAATATTGGCCTCAAAAATGTGTTGGGAAGTAGTGCCTCCTCTTCAATTTTCTGGAAGAGTTCGAGGCGAATAGGTATTAAATCTTCTTTGAATGCTTGGTAGAATTCACTGGTAAAGCCATCTGGTCCTGGATGTTTACTTTTTGGTAGGTTTTTGATGATTGTTTCAATTTCCATACTACTGATTGGTCTATTTAGATTTTCCAGTTCTTCTTGATTCAGTTTAGGAAGATTGTATTTTTTTAAGTACTGGTCCCTTTCTTCTAGGTTATTAAATTTGTTATTATATGCTTTTTCATAATATTCTTGTATGATCCTTTTGTATTTCTGCGATGTCAGTCGTAATTTCCTCTCTTTTATCTCTGATTTTGTTTATTTGTGTCCTTTCTCTTTTTTCTTTAGTGAGTCTAGCCAGGAGTTTTTCAATTTTATTAACCTTCTCAAGAACTAGCTCTTTGTTGTATTTATTTTTTCTATTTTTTTTTGTTTTGTTTTCAATTTCATTTATTTCTGCTCTAATTTTGACAATTTCTTTCCTTCTTCTGAGTTTAGGCTTCATTTCTTTTTTCTTTTCTAGTTTTTTAAGATGAAGTGTTAGGTTGTTTATTTGGGGTCATTCTTGTTTTTTGGAGATAGGACTGTCATGATACGAACTTTCCTCTTATGACTGCTTTTGCCATGTCCCCAAAACTTTGGTATGTTTTATTATCATTATCATTCATTTCTGTGTATCTCTTGATCTCTCTTTTCATTTCTTCTGCATGTGCCTTATCTCCATTCCTCTTTGCGAATTTAGATCTTTGAATCCTCTCCTTTTCAGTCATTGTTATCTCAATTTGTCAGTTTGTATTCTGAATGTTCATTACTCTCTTGCTATAGTAATTCTCTTATTATTATTTAAGCTTATAATGCCCTATTCTTAGTAAAGATTGCACTCCTTTGCTTCTATTTGCCTGATAGTCATTTTACTCCTAATTATGTATTTTTTTGTTGTTGTTATCAGTATTTTCTGTAGTGCAGGTCTCATAGTGGAGAAATCCCTCAATTTTTGTGTGTCTGGAAAGATCTAAATTTTTCCTTCATATTTAAAGGAGAGCTAAGCTAGATACATTATTCTAGGCTGGTAGTTCCTTTCACTTAATAGTTTAAATATTTGATTCCACTTCTTTCTGGCTTGTAAGATCTGTGCTGACAAGTCCGATGATAATCTAATGGGTTTTCCTCTATAAGTAACCATTTTCTTCTCCCTGGCTTCCCTGAGAATTCTATCTTTGTTGTTGATTTTTTATAACTTTAATACAATGTGTTTTGGTGAAGGTCTTTTGTGTTGAGATACTTGGGTGTTCTGTTGACTTCTTGAATTCCAAGCTCCAGCTTATTCCTTAGATTTGGGAAATTCTCATCCACTATTTGTCTGAAAATACTTTCTAGTCCCTGCTCCTTTTCCTCACCTTCGATAATGCCCATTATTCTTATGTTTCCTCTCCTTATAATATCAGCCAGTTCTTGTATTTCTCTTTATTTTTCATTCTTCGGTTTCTTTCTTCTTCCTTCTGTTTTATTTCTAGATTTCTGTCTTTGATATCACTGATTCTTTCCTCCATTTGGTCGATTCTATTTCCCTAGTTTGTTATTTCATTTTTTAACTCTTGCAGTGTGTGTTTTTTACCTCCAGAAGTTCTATTCTGTTCTTCTTGAGAGTTTCAATCTCTTTACTCTGCTCATCTAGTTATTTTTTCAATTCCTGAAATTGTTAATTTGAGTTGTTTTGGATCTCATTGAGTTTTTTCAGAAGTACCATCCTGAATTCTCTGTCATTTAAGTCACATATTTCTGTGTCTGTAAGCTTATTTTCTGGAGATTTTTCTCTTTCTTTCTGAGATGCCTTGTCACCTTCGTTGTTCATGATGTTTAATGGACTATTTCTCTGCCTGGGTATTAATGGAAGTGTAATCTGCTGTTTTTCAATAAAAGAAGTTTATCATATAAAGATCTCTCTTTAGCCTGCTGCAAAGAAGGTGCTTTTCTTTTGGTTTCCAGTAGCTGGTGTCTTAGCCTCTTGGATTCTTGCTTTATATAAAGCCTAAATAATGTTGTTTTTTTTTTTTTAATTTTCTTGTAAAAATTTAATCGCACTCGCTACTCTCAGTTTCAGTCCCTATCAGTGTTAGCAAACAGTTTCTGTAGCGTTTGCTCAGATTCTCCTGGGACTCTGTGGTGATTGGTCTCGGAGGGTGGAGGGAGGGGCCCTCTGGGTTGGGGGTTGTGGGTTGCAGTTTTGCAACTGCGGCTGGTAAAAATCAACTGTTGTTTCTCTGCAGCCCCTTCCTGCTTCTCTACTTTCTGCCCTGATGACTGGGCCTTGCTGCTGGCTGAATAAAAGTCCTGGTATTTCCAGGCAGTCTGATCAGGGAAGTTGCAACACCTTCACCCTCCCCCTCCTCCTGCAAGGAGCTCCAGTGGCTGTGAGAGGCAGCTTCTTTATTTTTCCCAGTCCACCGCCCAACACCCGGGGTTCTTACCTATGGTAGTTATGCACAGATCTCACACTCAGATCTGCTAGTATGTAGTTTGGGTGTTTTTTGTCCAGTTTTAAATGTTCAGCTTATTGTTGTTTCAAGGGGAGAGATCTGAGGACGTCTCTCACTCCTCTATGTTCTCCAGAATTCATATATAATTTTCATTATGTTAAGGTAGTTTCTTTTATTCCTAATGTGTTGATTGTGGATTTACTCCTGTCATTTTATTGTTTTTCCATATGTCTTATAGCTTTTTGTCTCATTTCCTATGTTACTGTCTTATTTTGTGTTTAGTTGATGTTTTTTGCATTGAAATATTTAAATTACTTTCTCATTTCTTTTTGTATATTGTATAGCTGTGTAAATAATTTTTTAAAATACATTAGTCTATTAAATTATGTAGAAAATAAATTGTGGAATTATAAACTGAAGTTACAATAATACCAGCTTTTAAGCTAAAAATTACTGTTTTTAAAAATGTATTAGTATCTTAATCATGTGGAAACCAAGAAGGGGAATTACAAACTCTTGCTACAATAATGGTAGCTTTTATAATTGCCTATGTATTTACCTTAATTGATATCTTTATTTATTTATATGCCTTTGAGTTACTATCTAGTCTCCTATTTAAACTTGCTGTATTCTCCTTAGCATTTCTCACAGGGCAGACTAAGAGTAACAGACTCCTTCAACTTTTATTTAACTGGGAATATCTTATTTCTCTCTCACTTCTGAAGGACAGTAAAGGACTTCTGAAATATATAATTTTTGGCCAGCAATTTTTTTCTTTTAGTACTTTGAATATATCTGCTTCACTGCTTTCTGGCCTCCAAAGTTTCTGATGATAAATTTGCTCATAATTTTATTGGAAGTTTCCTTTATATGACAAGTCATTTCTCTTTTGTTACTTGTAAGGTTCTTTTTTTGTCTTTGACTTTCAAAAGTTTGATTATAATGCATCTGGATATAGGTTTTTGAGTTCATACTACTTGTAATTCATTTAGCTTCTTAGATGTTTATATTTATATCTTTCATCAAATTTGGAAAGTGTTAAGCCATTATTTTTCAAATATTCTCTCACATCTTTTTTTTTCCTCCTCCTTTTGAAACTCTCACAATATGCTTAATATTATACCAAAAGTTTCTTAAAGTCTGTTGATTTTTTTCAAAGATTTTTTTTTTCTTTTTGGTCCTCAAACTCAATAATTTCCATTGCCTTATCTTTAAGTTTGCTGACTTTTTTTTAGTCTGCTCAAATCTGCCTTTAAACCCTGTTAGTAGATTTTTTTTCTTTTAGTTATTTAATTTTTCAACTTCAGATTTTATTTTTTTATTTTTTTATTTTTTTAGGTTTTCTACCTCTTTATTAACATTACCATTTTTTCACACGTATTTCTTTGACTCATTCCACATCCTTTAGCTCTTTAAGCATTTTAAGGCAAGTGTTTAAAAGTCTTTGCCTAGTACATTTCCTGTCACATCATAGTTTGGGTTGATTTTTTTTTCATTGAATAGGCCATATTGTTCTATTTTTTGTATGTCTTGGGAGGTATTTTGTTGTTGTTGTTGTTGTTGTTGTTGTTGTTGAAAACTAAATATTTGATTTAATAACATGGTAATCTTAAAATCAGATTCTCTCTGTTTCTCAGAGTTTGCTGGGTTTTGCAGCTATTTTTGTTTATTGTTTTTGTGTATTGTTTTTATTGTAGTTGTTTTATTTTTTATTATTTGTTTATTGTTTTTAGGCTGTCTCTGTGCCAAGAATCAGCCTGATTTGTAAATTTACAGTTTTCTCAGCTCTCTTCTGAGTCTGTACTTTTCTCTGGACATGCATGCATAGTACCTTTCTAATTTTCCCCATCTTTAAGTTGCTTTGAATGTCTTCATCATTAATGCCAGGCTCCCAAAAGAGGAAAATAAAATAGAAAAATAAGAGGGAGAAAAAGGGCACTTCCTTTTTGAAACCCCTGGAAGTCACTTCAGTGGGAAAAAGATCTTGCAACAATAACATTGGCCACCAGACCCTTAGTCTGCACCTCTGCCATCAAAAACAGCAATCAGTTATCAGAACACAGATGCTCTATATTTTCAGGACAAGTTCTTTTTGCTCATTCTGGTTCCCACAAACTGTGTGCAAGCTTTTCCTGGAGCAAGTGCACAGCTACCTGCTACTTGGAGGGGTGGAGAATAAATAGCCATTGCCAAATCAAGAGCAAAAGTTGACTAAAATTAAGCTCAGTTTACCTCATAAGCCTTCCTCTGGAAGCTGCAAGCCTCTAACAGACTCTAGAGTTCCAAAATAAACAATAGATAGATCTTGTGAGTGTAATTATTGTCTAGGTGTGTGGGGACATATTTCTTGCAGTTCCTTCTTTACCATCTTCTCAGAATTTTAAAGTCTACTTTTCTTAAATTAATATCAGAATTTGACTAAGAACCTGCATTTATGATCTTAGTGCCACCTGCCCTCAGGAGAGAATTTAAAACAGAACAGGGAAATAAGAATTCCCTTCTTTGAATTGAAGTTGAACCTGATTGCTAATGTCACCATTGAATATTATTTGAGCTAACAGACTTTATTAAATTGTTTAGAGGCTAGAAGTTGCCTACTTCATTTTTATTTTTCCCAGCATTCAAGTCCCCTCCTCCCTTGCTGGTTGACTTGCTTAAAAATTTTCCCCTTCTTGTTCTGACTGATGCTGAATGAAAATTTTCAGCCTATCTGAAAATATGTTCTAGGTTATACCAGCTGCTCCCAATGGGCTTTACATCCTATTACTTATACAGTGAAGTAATGTATTGAGTCAGTAGAATTTAACTGGCTCTTGACTTAATGACAATGGTTGGTAAAGAATTATCTCTAAGTCATTTAAATGTTTTAAAATCAGAATTATATCTACATGTTGG
>NW_011888838.1:3057257-3081480 GCF_000151845.1 Pteropus vampyrus
AAGTGTTTAAAAGTCTTTGCCTAGTACATTTCCTGTCACATCATAGTTTGGGTTGATTTTTTTTTCATTGAATAGGCCATATTGTTCTATTTTTTGTATGTCTTGGGAGGTATTTTGTTGTTGTTGTTGTTGTTGTTGTTGTTGTTGAAAACTAAATATTTGATTTAATAACATGGTAATCTTAAAATCAGATTCTCTCTGTTTCTCAGAGTTTGCTGGGTTTTGCAGCTATTTTTGTTTATTGTTTTTGTGTATTGTTTTTATTGTAGTTGTTTTATTTTTTATTATTTGTTTATTGTTTTTAGGCTGTCTCTGTGCCAAGAATCAGCCTGATTTGTAAATTTACAGTTTTCTCAGCTCTCTTCTGAGTCTGTACTTTTCTCTGGACATGCATGCATAGTACCTTTCTAATTTTCCCCATCTTTAAGTTGCTTTGAATGTCTTCATCATTAATGCCAGGCTCCCAAAAGAGGAAAATAAAATAGAAAAATAAGAGGGAGAAAAAGGGCACTTCCTTTTTGAAACCCCTGGAAGTCACTTCAGTGGGAAAAAGATCTTGCAACAATAACATTGGCCACCAGACCCTTAGTCTGCACCTCTGCCATCAAAAACAGCAATCAGTTATCAGAACACAGATGCTCTATATTTTCAGGACAAGTTCTTTTTGCTCATTCTGGTTCCCACAAACTGTGTGCAAGCTTTTCCTGGAGCAAGTGCACAGCTACCTGCTACTTGGAGGGGTGGAGAATAAATAGCCATTGCCAAATCAAGAGCAAAAGTTGACTAAAATTAAGCTCAGTTTACCTCATAAGCCTTCCTCTGGAAGCTGCAAGCCTCTAACAGACTCTAGAGTTCCAAAATAAACAATAGATAGATCTTGTGAGTGTAATTATTGTCTAGGTGTGTGGGGACATATTTCTTGCAGTTCCTTCTTTACCATCTTCTCAGAATTTTAAAGTCTACTTTTCTTAAATTAATATCAGAATTTGACTAAGAACCTGCATTTATGATCTTAGTGCCACCTGCCCTCAGGAGAGAATTTAAAACAGAACAGGGAAATAAGAATTCCCTTCTTTGAATTGAAGTTGAACCTGATTGCTAATGTCACCATTGAATATTATTTGAGCTAACAGACTTTATTAAATTGTTTAGAGGCTAGAAGTTGCCTACTTCATTTTTATTTTTCCCAGCATTCAAGTCCCCTCCTCCCTTGCTGGTTGACTTGCTTAAAAATTTTCCCCTTCTTGTTCTGACTGATGCTGAATGAAAATTTTCAGCCTATCTGAAAATATGTTCTAGGTTATACCAGCTGCTCCCAATGGGCTTTACATCCTATTACTTATACAGTGAAGTAATGTATTGAGTCAGTAGAATTTAACTGGCTCTTGACTTAATGACAATGGTTGGTAAAGAATTATCTCTAAGTCATTTAAATGTTTTAAAATCAGAATTATATCTACATGTTGGTACTTCTTTCTTTTCTCATGTTTGTTAAAAAAAAAAAAATTATTGCTTTAAAAGTGCTCCAGCAATTATTTGGTCATTTATTTGCTCAAAATAATTAAATATTATATGTGGGACACATTTTGGAGGAAACAGAAATGAGTAATGTCTAATCCTTGCTCTTGCGATTGATCATTTAAATTTTATTTGCTTGATTACACTTAGAGACTTGATGTCAACTAAGAGATGTGCCTATCAGTGCAGTGTGTGTGTGTGTGTGTGTGTGTTATTTAGTGGTTGCTTTTATTAGCCCTGGAAATGTATAACAACATGCTTTTTGATCAAAATAAAGGTTCCCCTCATTGAATGTAAGACAGTCATGAAAATGGAAATAATTTGTCCACTGCTTTAAAGTTTTAATTCAATAAATTGGGAGTTATTTTTTTCTCAAACAATTCCTAGTATATAGAGTACAGTACTACCAGGTTGTGACTTTTTAATGACTTGTGTTTTGTATGTATATTAATAGTATAACATGGTAATTATTGGTATTAGGTTGATTTTCCAGTTATAATATTTGTTCTTATAAAAGGTCAGCATACAAAGTAAGTTACACAAAAATTGTCTTAAAAGTAACTAAAATTATATAGTTCTATTTTATCCTTCACTCATCTAAAAAAATTATCAAAAGCCTAGTATTTATAAACCTTTCTTCTGTGCCAAAAAAAAAAAAAAATAGGAAAAGCAAAGATAGAGTGTATATTTTAGCTATTTAAAATCATAATGAACTAAGATTGATAAAAAATGTACACACAAAAATATGCAAAAGAATGAAGTTAAAAATAAATATCATGAATATGGTCCAGACAGTAATTGTTAAAAGAGTTCAAATAAAGATAAGGCCCTTAACTGTCATCAATTTTTCTGAATCTTTTATTTGTTTCCAGCCTTTAATTATAATGTTCTTTTGAAACTTATCCTATTTCTCTTAACAAAGAAAAGTTAACTTTGTCCCAGAATTTATTCAGGAAGCTTGGTGTCAAAAATCCATTTAAGTGAATTTTCTCATCTATCAAGGGCTTCTTTCCTTTGGAAAGAGTTGTTTTGTTTTGCTTTCCTTTTAAATGATACTTTTTTAATCAAAGGAAAGCTTTGAATTGTCATATATAGTTAAGTTTCTCCTCTTGATTTTTTCTTTATTCATGGAAATAACTCAGATTTCAATTATACAGTTCATTTTATACAGATGGACCTAGCTCTTTGAGTATATTTTCTAGATAAGAAATGAAGATAACTGATGTACCTTTGCCTTCATGAGCTAATAAAAAATTCCTTTTTTTTATTGTAAGAAAGAAACATGCAGTTTATGATCCCTTAGTATGCTAGATGCTCAGTATGCTTTTCATTTTATTAATATTCTATTGATTTTAATGTAGAGTAATAAAATATTTAATTTTTAGTTTGAACTATTAAATAAAAACTTTTAAACACATAAAGTTATGTTTTTAAGGGCACTATAAAGTGGTTTCTGATCTCATTTTTACACTCTGAAATATCTAGCTAGATTATGATAATTTTATTTTTAAGTGAGGATAAATTTAGCACATGATTAACACCGGTCATAAATTTCCCCTATGGGTTCAACTGGTTAAGCAATTAATTGAACCACTTATTTTTTCTCTACAGGATTTAGGCTAGTATCAAACAGAATAATTTCAAATATATGTTATATAACAGTTCTAAGAATAAATGAGGTGAAAAAGGAAAGAGCATCTATCGAACAGTTACCATCTACCACATATTGTGGTCATCACTGTACAGTATATTGGTTAAGATGGCTTTGTTTGTAAATAACAGCAAATCTTAATTCTATTTAAACTAAAGGAAAATTTATTATCTATACAAAAAGCTGAGAGCTATTGTGGTTTCGGCAATGTTTAATTAGATGATCAATGATAATAAAAAGAATTCTAGCATCTTTATGATATTTTCAGTTTGATTTTATCTGTAGGACTATAGAAAGATGGCTGTGGTATTCCAAAACAATATGTCCAGACATTAAAAAATAACTGGAAAGAAAATATAATTTATAGAGCTTCATTTTTAGCATGGAAAAACTTTTCCCATATCTCCTCAGCTCCCCTGCAGAATGCTCTTCATATTTCCTGCCCAGAATTGGGTCATATGCTTAAGCCTATACCAGTTACTGGCAAGCAAAATGGGAGTACCATGATTGAATTAGACCAATTAGGAATTACTGTAATACTGGTACAAGCGCATTGCCTTATAGAAGAATATAGATACCTATACTACTGGGCTTCAGTGAGAAGAGGAAGCGCATGTACATGGCGGAGGTACTGTTACAGAAGTGTGCTGCAGTAACTTACAGTACCATAAATTACTTCATCTAACCTTCCTATGAGCTCTAAAATGTAGATTGTTTACAAAATAAAAACATGAGACCTAAAGAAATATAATTTTCCCCAAATAACAAAGCTATAAAATTATTGGACCAGGATTAAAAATATTGTCCTAATCCAAAGCCTGTGTTCTTCCCACAAACAATAGTGTGTAAATCTAGAAACCCTGAATAATCAAAAATATCTGTTGAGTTACAATTTTCCCAAATATTATGATAGAAAAGCATTTATGTGCTAATCCTATGTAAAATAAAACATTTGTGGAGCTTTTCTTCTGTTTTTTTTTCCAGCTCTTTTCTAAACACATTTACCAATTAAATCCTTTTGGGAGGATAAATTTTCTTTTATGTCAAAGTAAAACAAACAAGCAAATGATCCAATATTTTTTTAGATTCAGGTTGTATTGAGAATGTTTACAGGAGAAACAAAAAAATCTACCTTTTACATTGTGTCAGCAAAAGAATCAAAGATTGATGAAGATAAAATTTTGTATCTACTCTCTAGTAATTTCAGAGTGCTTCAGGGATGAGAGGATTAATATCATGCCTTAGTCAAAATAATTAAAGCTGGAAAATAATCAAGGGTCAGGCTTGCTGAGTCCTTCAAATTGAAAAAGACGTACCATGACTGATCTTTTCTATTGGGGAGTTTTAAAATTTTGGATCTAATTACAAGCAAAAGCAGGACACAAAGAACGAGAATTAAAGCAGTTTAGAAAAGGTATTTTCTTCTGTAAACTTCAAACTCCAGAAACATAATATGAAGTGAGGTCTTTGATAAGGCATTAAATCAAACATATAACTAAGGATTGCACGCCAGATGGAGGAGACTGAGGTAGTAAGCTTTCTTGTTTATTATTTCAAAAATAAACAGAAGAGTATGTGTGTGCGTGCATGTGTGTGTGTTAAATGAAGAATCTTCAATCTTTTATCATCCAAAACTTTAGAATCTTCAATCTTTTATCATCCAAACTATAGCTTCTAACTTTAAATAAAAGTTATTTTTTTTTAAATCTTCTTTATCTCTACTCCTTGCCCTAAAATCTTTGAGTAGAGGGCATAAGACAGAAAATAGAAAAACAAGAAAAAAAAACTTATCACATCCATTTTTTTAAAAGTAGGTTTTTGAAACTAGTTAAGGGAGAAGAGTAAATACTTAAACCTAATAAAAGATTGGAACTTGCTTTATATTATTCTGGATTCTTTCATGCTTAAAAAATGTTGATTCCATAAAGTAAAAGTAAATGTTTTTTGGTTTATTAGAGATATCATTAAGGAACAGAAAAATGAAATTACCACTACCACGGGAAAAATAAAGCTATGCTATGATTTCATCTTTCTATATCCAGATCATTTAATAAAATGCCTACAGGTGTAATGTATGGTTTTAATAAAATATGTTGGTTAAATACTGGAAAAAGATCCTTAAAGTCAAAGCAGAGCTTTTATTTATGTTGTAGGCCCAATTCAAGGCTGTTTGTCATGTGTACAGGTCAACAGGTCAGGTAAACATTAATACCTAATAAAGGCTTATGGTAGAGACATTTCATATTAGAATAAATGAGGTAACAAACTTTTTGATTCAAATTTTATATGAATTTAATTTCAGCTTCTTATTTTCCTGACCCCCATCCCTTCTCTTTCTCCTCATTCTTCTCTTCTTTCTCTTCTTCCCACTCTTCTTTGTTTTTCTGGGAGAAATAGACATAACTTCTGATCCATAAATTTGAGGGGAACTTAATTATTTTAGATACATTCAAAGACCTAGTTGATGATGCCACTTATTAGTCATGGCATCTATGACAGGACCCAAAGACTTAAAGAGATAAGAGGACAAATTCAGAATTTTTTTCCATACCACAAATTATATCATCTAATTTTACATCATGCTTTGAAGAAAAATTTTTACACTGAAATTCTAACAAAAATTATTGTCTGCCAGACTCTCAGGCTTTTTCAGTTATCCTTTCAAAAATAACATAAAGAACAGTCAAGGTTATCTTATAAACAAATAAACCTGATAGTATCATTGTTTTTAAAATAATATTCAATAATATTTACTTAGCACTAACTTCATTACCCATCCTACATGTTTGACCTGGCCTCTTCCTGGCTCTCCAGCCTCCCTCTACCCATTCCTTGACCACTGGGCATCAGCTGCACTGGGTATCTCTTAGTTTGATTAACATGCAAACCTGCCTCAGAAATTTTATACGTTGTTCCATCTGCCTGGAACACTTTTTCCAAACTCTTCACACTTGCTCTAAGAGTACTCTGTTCTTTGCATTCATAAAGTGTCACAATATATAATAATGTGTACTGTGTGTTTGTTTTAAGGTTTATCTCATTACATAAGACCAAACTTGTTTGATCACACAGAGAAAAATAAATAAATCTCTACTTATGAATATGTTTATATTTACATATATATTTAGATATTTATGCAGGCACTGGGATTCTAATATACATAATTCACCTTATGGAGCATGAAGAAAAATAGACTTTAAAAAGGATAATAAAAAATACATGCAAATCAAAGTTCTAATATTTCGTTCTGTGATCCCAATAAATTGTATATCCTCTGGGCAAACTCATCCCAATCGAGAGGACTCAGCACTCATTACAAATAGGCTCATTTCTGCTTATTCACTATTGTATTCTCAGTGCCTATGTGTTTTACATAAAGCAGGAACTCAGTAAATGATAGGTGAATGCTTGCATGAATAAATAAATTAATGACTATGCCAAAGTATAGTAGTAAAAAGGAAAAAAGTGACAAGGCATAAAATTTCTGAAATTAAAATATGTTTGTGTTTGTTAGTTTTAATATTTCTACCAACTCATATGTGCTCTTTTTGGTTAAGTTCACATTTTTAGTCTATATACAGTGGATTTCAGTGGTAGAATTTTATGTTTCATTCACTTCATAAAAGCCCTTGGAGTTAAAAAGGCAATGTTTGTCTTTTGTTTTATAAATTGGTTTCCTCATCAAACAAATCATTGAAGGATAATAGGAATGAAACAGAGGCCAAGTTAATTCAAGCTAAATCTTAATTTATGGTTAATTAATAAACTACTTTTAGAACAGTATGAGGGTTCACAGGAAAATTAGTGGAAAGTACAGAGTTCCCATATACCCTCTGTACCTACACACAGCTCCTTCACTATTGACATTCCCTCACCACAGTGATATATTTGTTATAATCGGTGAACCTACATTGACACGTCATTATCACCCAAAGTCCATAGGTTACATTTAAGGTACACTCTTGGCATTGTACATTCTAAGGGTTTGGATAAATTTATAGTGACATATACTCACCATTATAGTATACGAAGGAGTTTCACTGATCTAAAAATCCTCTGTACTCCTATTATTCATCTCTCCCTCTTTGCTAATCCTTCACAACCACTAATCAATTCATTGCCTTCATGGTTTTGCCTTTTTCCAGAATGTCATATAGTTGAAATCATATAGTATGTAGTCCTTTCAGACTGGTTTCTTTAGCTTAATAATATTTATTTAAGTTTTCTCCATGTCTTCTTTTTATGGCTTGATAGTTCATTTTCTTTTAGTGCCGAATAAGATTCCGTTGTCTGGATGTACCACGGTTTATTCATTCATCTATGAATGATATCTTGGTTACTTCTAAGTTTGGGCAATTATGAATAAAACTGCTATAAACATCCATTTGTAGGTTTTTGTGTGGACAGAAGTGTTAAACTCCTTTGGGTAAACACCAAAGAGTGTGATTGTTAAGTTTTATGGTGAAAACATATTGAGATTTGTAAAAAATTGCCAAAATGTCTTCCAAAGTGGCTGTACTGTTTTGCAATTCTACTAGCAATCAATGAAAATTCCTGTTGCTTCACATCTTCATCAGCATTTGGTGTTGTCAGTGTTTTGGATTTTGGCCATTTTAGTAGTTGTGTATGATATCATTGTTGTTTTAATTTGTAATTCATTTATGACATTATATTTAACACATTTTCAGATGCTTACTTGCCATCTGTATATCTTCTTTACTGAGGTGTCTATTAAGATCTTTTTGCCCATTTTTAAAAATTGAATTCTTCATTTTGTTACTGTTGAGTTTTAAGAGTTCTTCATATATTTTGGCTAACAGTTATTTATTAGATGTGTCTTTTGCAAATATTTTCTGCCCAGTCTATGGCTTGTTTTCTCATTCTTTTGATATTTGTTTTTCAAAGCAGGAGCTTTTAATTTTAATGAAGTTCAACTTATCCATTGTTTATGTCATGGATTGTGCCTTTATTATGGTATCTAAAAAATCATCACTATGCCCAGTATCCTCTAGATTTTCTTGTTATCTAGATTTTCTACGTTATCTTCTAGGAGTTTTATAGTTGTTGTTGTTGTTTTTACATTTAGGCCTATGATTCAGAGTCAATTTTTATAAAAGATGTAAGGTCTGTGTCTGAATTCTTTTTTTTTTTTTTGCATGTGGATGTCCAGTTGTTGAAAAGAATCTCAGTATTGTTTTGCTGTAGGACTAAGATAATATTTCCTTATTTGTTAAAAACTAGTGAGATTCTAAATTGACTAGAGATTAAGTCAAGAGGAATTGCTATCAGATTGAATGTTGAGTGTAAACAAGAAGAGAGGAGTCAAATTACCATTATTCAGTGTTTTTGACCTGAGCATTTCAGGGATAGTTATCAGTTATTGAAACGGGAAAAACCATAGTAAAATCCATCTGGTAGTGGCAGAGTGGAGTGAGGAGATGGTGATCAAGTTTGTTTTTGAAATGTTAAGTTAGAAAAGCCTATCGGGCATTGAAACAGAGGAATTAGAGTCAGAGAGATTCTACATCTCAAAAGGATTATTAGGTCTGCATCATTCAGAATTCTTTTTGCAATTTGCTTGTCATTTATAGTCATTTCAAGTCTAATTTCTAGGTTTGTGGGGTTTTGTTGTTGTTTTTGTTTTTGTTTTTGTTTTTCCCCATAAACATTAACATTTACTTTATATTGTTTGGAGCAATGAGAATATTTTGGTTATACTCCTGTTTAGTAATATTATAGCCCCTTGACTGTATAGGTTATCTGTATTCTCTTTTTATAATTAATCTGAATTACATGAAAACTAGAGCAGCAGGAAGGCCCTTATAAATATTGTGAAAAAAAATTTAAAAGATTGGTAAACCCAGCTTAGCTTCCAAAATAAAATTATTACAAAATCTGAAATATAATAACAAAACAAATCAAGTAAAAATAGTTTTTATCGTCAGATTAGTATTATAGTCTATTCTAAGACTTTACTAATTTACCTCAATAACTCAAACATTTTTTAAAAATAAGTATAACTACTTTTCTTCTTTTTTTGTGTGTTTTAGAAGTTACAAAACATTAATTAGAGTGGGTGCCTAGAGATAAGTGTGAGAGGGTAGAGAAAAATTACCTCAAGCAAAGATTTCATCAATGTGATGGCAGGGTTAGGATTCTGGTATTGAAATCACAGGAGAACCATTTACCATGAATGTATATCTATACATTATATCTTGCGGTTATCTCTGAATATTAATATTTCCTTTTACTCCAAATATGTAAAAGATAAAATGACTAAGTAAAATATTATCTTTGATTTACTCTGAGATAAGCATGATAGATTATTTCATTTAAACCTCATCTGACTGTTCTCTTACTAGTTATTAAGAATATGATAGAGAAGATTTTATATCTCATTAAATACTGCTTAACTTTGATGGCATCTATCCTTCTAACCAACTTCCACTACCACTTCAGTCTAGGCTATTCGACTAGTTATGTAAATAAAAAGTGAATGGAGCTAACATGAAAAAAAAAAACAAACTTTGATTATTTTACTTATTAAGCTTTTTGGAGTTTTATACAAAGAAAGAGAGATGAAAATGCTTGTCGTTATGATTGCAAGCAGTGAATATGCATGTACTCACGTGTACACAAACAATTTAACTAACAATCAGACAGATTTGAAAAGTAACTTGAAATTTTAGGCTTTCAAATTTGCTTTCAATATTTCTAAGTATTTTACTAGCTTGGTGTTTGCTGTAGATATTTTGGTGCTCTAATCTTACCTCTTACATTTCACTTCAAAATATATGTTTCAGGTGAAGTTGTATGTATCTTGAAAACATAAGTTAAAAATATAAGCAACATTATTGTACTTCATTATTTGAAATACCTTTATATCAGTCAGGGTTCAACCATAGAAGTGGAACTAATGGGAGATATATATGTATATTTATATTTATTTATATCACCTGTCAATCTATCATCTATCTATTATCTATTTATCTATCTATCTGTCTATCATCTATCTATCTATCTATCTGTCTATCATCTATCTATCTATCTATCTATCTATCTATCTATCTATCTATCTGTCATTTATCATTTCTCTCTCTCTCTCATCCATCACCTGTCTATAAAGGAATCTGCTACAGGGAATTGACTTATTCTACTGTGGGAGCTAATGAACCTGTCTCTGTAAGACTGCTTTCTCCTTGCCGAATGCCAGAGCTTAAAGCTGTCAGGAAAGACAATAAGGAAGAGAAGATCATGGATAAGGTGAAAGCTACAGAACGGATCCCAGCAGGATAGACTTAAAATCTTTGTTTGTTCTTGTTGCTTTGGACCTTGGTAATGAGGATACTCTGTAGAAGCTGTAGCCATAGAGCCAAGCACACACACACAGGGTCTAGGGATCAGAGAAGTTAAGAGGGAATCTAGATGTAGACAGAGCAATAGCAGGCCCAGCCACTGCTTCTCACCAAACATATCAGCAACCACATTTATACTCTAGAAAATAGCTACTGCTTTCCTTCCTCTCTTCAAATCTCACACAAATCTTGATGGTGCATCCAAAACAGAAACATACAAAAAATGGGAAGTCTGGAATATTTAGTACCAATCGACATATTTTTTTTCAAATTAACATATGGCGAAGACATCAAACATTATTTAATACTTTTTAAAATTTTGTTTTGATAATAACCATCAGTATCACTGTCTATATATTTTGCATGTATCCAAAAAGAATAGCACAAAATTTTATTGAATATACCAGTGAAAGAAGAGATATAGATATATAGGAGTAAAAATTTTCATATAAGTTTTTTCCTCCTTTCTTATCTCTAATTCTTTCTTTCCTGAATTGTTTTACACTAATATCACAGACTTTTGAAGGGAATACTACTGAAGTTTTCAGTTTGAAAAATTTTTTTCGAATTCATGGAATAACAGGAAGAACAGTATGATGAACGCAGGTATTCCCTGTATCTAGAATCATACTTTATTGTGCTCTCTTTGTTATAAACCTCTCACTACACACATACACACACGTACACACACACACACAATTTTTCTTGTGCTTGCTTTGAGACTTGATTCTGTAAATATCATAATACTTCTAAACACTATGGATCCCACAAAAGGAAAGAGCATTCTCTTACAGTCTTATTCATATATATTATATGCTTCATATTCTATATCATAAATATATAATTATAATTATCACCCACTTGAAATTTAACATTATCTAATACTATTATTTAATATATCTATTAAATATTCTCCAATTGTTTCTAAATGTCCTTTATTGCTTTCTTTCACTTTTTCCCCTGACCTAATAGCTTATCAAAGATTATGCATCACATTTAATTATGTATGTTTGGTTTCATTTAATATAGGACAGTTTTCTTGCAGTAAAAAAAAAAAATTTCTATCATGCAAATTTTTTGATTTGAGGCCAGTATTTTAAAAGATTCCTCAATTTGGGTTTGTCGAATGTTTGTATTATTTGGAAAAGTATGTTATATTGAGGCATTTTGTATGCTATCAGACTTTAGACAAATGTGATTTTTTTGTTCATTACTGAGTATATGGAAGTCTTATGTAATAAATTTCTTGAAAAGTGTCTGTCTTTGTCCTCTGATCCTATTCTATTTTTCTCTCTACTATCAGGTTTGTACATGACAACAACAACAAAATTTCCACTTCTAGTTATACTAAAAGGTAATTATGTTTCTATGGTGACCAGGGCTTTTATTGGTAATGTTGCTGAAGAATAACCTATCGTCGGGTGCATCATGTCCTTTAGCATTTACATTGTATTTGAAGGTGCTTGCTTAAGAATATAAGTACATCTATGTCTGGATTTAGATTTATTTCTATTCTAAGTAAAAAATGAGTAATCAAATAAATTAATTCTACTTTATAGATAGGGAAACTAAATTGTAATATTAATTCACATGCTAAAAGAAACATATTATTAAAAAAGAAAAATGTTTAGATCATATTTCACAAAGATTTTTATTTTATGTTTTAAGATTTTCTAATTTTTGTTTCAAAGTGAAGTATGGGTGTTAAAGTTTATGGGATAATAATTAGTGTGAGGTTACATAAGTGAGATCAAGTCAATGTTACACAGTAGTATTTATTTTATCATTGCTATGGTATCTATTGTGGGGGTCTGGCAGTGAGAATGAAAGTGTGGTGTTTTTAAAATACCAAATTAATAATATATCATATTATACATATAATACATAAAATTAATAATACATCATTTATAATATATGATGATTTTAATACATTTTAAAAGATCCTGTATCTACAATCTTTTGTATCAATGAGCACAATAAAGCTACTATCAATTTGGGGAGATAGTAAATATTTTGACTTTAAGAAGATATCTATCTGCAGTCTGAGAGACCCTGATCTACATTAATTTGTAAAGGGACATGTATTTCACTTTATTTTATTTTAAAGTTATTTATTTTTGAATAAGTAATATATGAACATTCTTAAAATCCCCAGAGCACAAAAGTAATATTCTTTTCAAACCCTATTCCCCAGCCATCTCCTTTTTACCAGAAACAACCATTTACCTGTTTCTTACATATTTTTTCATAGTTAGTTAAGCTTTTACAATCAAATATATTTAGCTGGTAAACTGTAGAAAGGCTATCTGATGGATTAAAATATTGGAACACTTCCTACCACACTAGCTTGAAAGTACTGCATGCTTCCAGCTTCTCCAGTAGCCAGCCCGCCTTTATCACCTGGTGCTTCCAAGCCTTGGCACACCCTCACCTCTCCTTAGTACAACAAATGAAGCACTTACATCTGGCACAGAAAGGGCATCCAATATCCTGTTCTGCTGATCTGGTGGTACCCGTCTTGATCTGTCACTTGCATCTTATCTCATATTCACTAAGCTTTACCTATAATTTCAGCTAAAGTTGGTATGGCCATTTCTTTGAAATCTTCAGTTCATTTTAACTAATAACATTTTGCATCAAATCTACTGTATTTCAGTTTTGACCTTCTGGTTGTACCTCTTATTTAGGGAAATGTACTCTGGCAGCTTTCTAAAAAATCTGTAGCAGCGAGACTTTTTTTTTTTTTTTTTTTTTATCATTGTTCACGTTAACAGAGCTCCATTACTACACTTCACCTGTGTCTTAATATTTTTATGTTGTTGTTTGTACCCAAGAGAAATAAGGTGTGGAGAAATCTGGTTCACATATTTATTATTCTTGGAATTAAAAGTTTCAAAGAACATGAAAAAATTGGTTACTTGTGGAATTTTCATTTAAAATCTTGTTGAAATAACTAGCAATCTCACACAAATTTTATTACTCTAAAATTTCTAGTCCAAAGAGAACAAGTAATTTTCACTGTAACAGTTTAATGCCAGCACTATTTAATTATTTTTCAATGACAAAGAGTCTACCTTGGTAAAATTATGGCACTTGATACCTGATAAATCAGCAGTGCTTCATGAAAACTGTATCTTTTTAAAAATATATTTAAATTTTTTTTCAATTACTGTTGACATACTACATTAGTTTAAGTATAACATAGTGCTTAGACATTTATTTAACTTACAAAATGATCACCCCAATAAATCTAGTACCCATCTGACACCATACATATGTATCTTTAACTTATCTAAAGTAATAATTTTCTTTCCTTAATTTATATGAAGTAATTAAACATCTAACACTGATCCAGTACACCTGAACCCTAGAATACAGGAAACGACCATGTATTATAACAGTAGACGATTCAGATGTATGTAAAAATAATTTCATTAATTTGTTTTAACCCATTGATTATTATTTCAATTAAAATGAAATTGCTTCATGTAACAAAAGTATCTTAAGACTTTCTTTTTATCATATACACACAAAGAGATTTTACTTGTCCCTTTCACATGCATTTTCATATGTTTTTATAAATGCCATAATTCAATTTTTACTGGACAAAGATCTATGTGAAATATCTATACATCTTTTTTAGGTCAGAAAGAAAAAAAAAAAAAGATGTTATTCCAGAGAATTATAATTGAAGAGATCATGGAAATGGGTATGGAATTTGAATGTATACTAGCTGTGTGGTCAGGACACATTGACAGAATTAAATTAAGAATTACAGGATCTTAAATTGATAGCTAGCTAAAGGAAAAGCAAATTCATTCCGGAAAGACACAGCCTCACACTATTCCTGTCAGGATTCCTAAAATTAAACTGTAGTTAACATAAGTTAACAGAACTCCATTATTACAAGCCACACAAGGAAAATGAAGACATTAGCTATAGATATATGTTTCACGAAGATTGGTTACAAAAAGGAAAGAAGGACATGGGCATCAGAGACAGTGAGAGTGATAGAGATAGAGGGAGTAGGAGAGAGAGGAAAGGAAGACGAGTATAATAGTGGGAGAAAGAGGAGAGGTACTATAGATTGAATGTTTGTGTTTCCCCCAAATTCACATATTGAAATGCTAACCCCCAATGTAATGGTATTAGGAGGTGGGACCTTTGAGAGGTGATTAGATCACGAGGATAGAACCCTCATAAAGAGGATTAGTGCCCTTATAAAGGAGACTCCTGCATTACATGATGATAAGAGTGTAGGAGCTAGAACAAGAAGTTGTATGCTAATCCAAATTTATTTCTTCTGACATTGAATCACTTTCTCAGAATGAGAAAGAATGATTTATTTTTCAGTACTTCCTTCTTAATAGTTCCATCTTCTTTTCCAGCAGAAATTCCTCTGAATATGCTGGCCTCTGAAATGACATTTATTTAGCTTTTCTAAAAGTGACACAAATTTCTCCCCTCTCTCCTATATTTTTATGGTATGTTTATTATTTTAGTTGAATCTGAACAGGCATATCTGCTTAACTCCTATCATACCCAGAAAAGTCATAATCATATCTACTAATATAATTTTAGTTAATTTTAATTGTATTTTTAAGATGCACTCATTCTAAGAACAAGTAGAGTTTCATACTGATAGCAAACATACAAAAGAAAAAGATTTAATGATATTTAAATTATCATAATATCTAAATGGTCTATAATAAATGTAAGACAGCATGTAAAATAAAATTCTGTTGAATTTTTTTAAGTTGTGGTAAAGGAATGAATGTTTGGATCCCAGTAACTATTAAGTTTCTTTTAACCTGATATTTCATAAAATGGTTGGCATAGTTTTAGTATCCAAATTAAGTAAATATGTTTCTATACTACTATGTACGTTAATTTTAAAAGAAAGTAGTTTCTTTCAAATATAGGAAAAAGTGCTCAAACTATTCAAATTTGAAAATTATGCTTTTAAAATTGCAAGGTTTTAATGCTTTTCATGTCATTTTAAAGGCAATAATTATCTTTATTGACTTCAATGCAATGTCAAATACAATTATCTTCCAATTATAAATTTGACGACCTCTGTCTGAATTTCCTGTCCAAAGTTTTATAATTATAATCAAACTGCTCTATAATCAAACCCTTTAGTAGCATTTTAAAGAAAAATTCTGAAAGCTGCTCTACAGAAAGTATTATTCTATAAAGTAATTGGCATCAACAAAGCCGCTGCTGGTATTATTCTATTCATACTCACCAACAGGTTTCTATTCTAATATACATAATTTTGTAAGTACTTGAAATGCCATGATTCCTGTTACGATGTATCTCTTCTTAGATAGTGAGAATATATAGATCAATACTTTTGTTCTCAATTTTTTAATTCAGGTGAGCCTTATGTGATATTTTCTATTATTTTTTCCAGAACCCATGCTAGAAACTGATTACAATTATGTTTTGCCCTTTTAATGTTCCTAAATTTATCTTGTTTTACTTTTGGAATTTTTTTAGATCAGCATAGAACACAATGAACAGTGTTCCAGTTTGGGGGATTAAAAAGTTTGATTGCTCAGAAACATATAAAAAGTGGTGTTAATAAATTATAAAATTTAATTAATAAAATGTGTTCTAAATAACTTCTTATTTTAGTTTTTCCATTTCTTTAATAGTAGGAAGCTAGAAATTTTAAACTTGTTACTTTATTCTAGGTAACGTTTGTCATGGAAAAGCCCACTTTATGGGGCTTAATGTGGAGAAAAATACTTTTAATTTATAAAATTCTCTAGATAGATCCTTTCTGGAAATCAGTTTAAGAGAAGCATTTAATACATCTATAAATCCATCCATAAGTCAGTGTACTTAGAAACATGATGAACATAAAAGCACTCAGTTAATCTAAAGTGACAGATACTAATGGACTATTTAGTAGATTAACAGCTACTGTGGTGTCTTGCTAGGTCCATGCTGTTTATTTCGATCCCGGGCTTGAAAGAATGTACTAACCACATCCAGGTCTCTAAGCACATTTAATTCAAGTGGACAGAAACACATGATTATATATCCAAGCCGACTATTGAACTTGCAAGCTTTATTTTTCATCTGCTCTACTGCTTCAAGCTGTGGAGATATATAATGCTAGCCTTGGGACAAGTAGTTGAAGTATCACCAAATTTTGATGAACAAAAAACTTACCCAGTGCTTTCTTTTCCCTGATGACAAAGAAAATTTTTCATTTTTATAACACTGTCTCCCAGGTTTTTAATTAATATCATGCACAGGTGGTATAAGGGATAACCACAGTAAATCACAAAAAAAGGGTTATGAGCCTCCAAAGAACTATTATTAAATATAGGTACATCATAAAATAATGCTTTGGAATGATGAGACTGTTAGGTGCCACATTTTCAATCCACACTTTTGAAGCTGGTTTTTCTACTTCTGCAGAAGGAATTTTAGATTAAGCTATGGAGTTTACTATATTGCAATTAGGAAAAATGTTTACTCAATCTCCAATTAAATGCAATTTGATTTCAGTGATTTGTTTTTCCTACATATTTTTACATTTTTTTTCAAACAAGTTCAGGACGCAAAATAGAATGGGCAACTTTGAGTTATTAACCAAGATTCATAAAAATATTTAAAAAAAAAATTTTTCTTTATTTTGAAAAATGAAGTAAATCTCAGTGAAAACTAAAAAGTCTCCCTAATTATATTCTTACATTGAAAACATAGTTATCAACCCCACATATACCTGAAAGCATTTTCATACACTTACAACAATCTTAGTATCCTTTTCCAAAAGGATTGTTTCCAGATATTTTACATGGGCATTAATCCTTCTCTTTATTCCTAACCTTCTAATCATGACCTAGCTCTGGCCATTATCATAGACCTGATTTAATTACTAGACTGATCTCCTAGAAAGTAACAATGTTTATGCATTAACAACATCTGAAGACTCACCTGTAGCTCTAATAACCTGCTGATAGTCACTCCATTTCCTTGATTTTTCTCTTCACCTTTCCCTTGAAGGAATTGTGGACCATTCCAAAACATGAATTTTAACTTCTAAAATGTCATCTTTTCTTTGATGATTTGTAGCCGTTTCAGTGCTTTCACTTGTGCCTGCTATTATATGTCAAAACCGTTTGCTTAAAAACAAATATGAATGACAGAATATAGGTTGCTAAAGGCACACAACTCAGAAACATTTTGTATATTGCTCATTTTCACTGAAAGCTTGATTAGCAAGACAGCTCTATTTAGTAACCAAGTGTACATAGAGACTGTACAACTGGCTCTGATGACCAAAATACAAAAAATGTGTTATAATGTATGAATCACAAAGACTCACGCTTTCTTAGGTAAATATTTTAGAGCTAACTGATATTATAATAAGTCTGAGCTAGGTGAAGCATATGGAATAGAATATGAATATTTTTAACTAGAATATATCGCTCCAATCAAAATATAATGTAAGGAGGCGTATTGTGTCTCACATTATGATACCATCCTCATCTACTACTAATATCACATAATGATAAATGTTTTAGTGTTTTCCAGGTTTCATCTAAATTATCTTAACTGAAACATTGTTTTGGTATCTTCTACATTGTGATGATCTGCTGCTAAGTGCCTGACGCACAGACACATACACACAAACACACACACAAAAGTGATGCATAGTGCCATTGCTAAAACTTAACATGAATTACATCACAAGGAAAGATACATTTTGTCTTTAATGTGATTTAATATATTATGTATAAATATTACTGACATTATACTTGAACTATATTAAAATAAAGAAAAAACAATTTATCACCATCTCTAATTCTTCCTAACTTGATATATAGTTTATAAATCTATTTACCTATCCTTTTTTTCCCTCTTCCCCACCTTCCTCTCTCTCTTCCTTCTTTTCTCTTTTCTTTCCTTCTCTCCTTTCTTCTTTTCTTTCATTCACTGATCTATACATCAAGCTAGACATCAGACAGGTAGTTGTTAGAATAACTAACGCACTGTGAAAATTGTAATTATACTATTGATATGATTAACATTTTCAAAATTTAACATTAAACTGTGCATTAGTTTGTTCGAGCTGCCGTAATAAAATACCACAGATTGAAAGACTCAAATACTAGAAATTTATTTTCTCACAGTTCTGGAGGCTAGAAATCAAAAATTATAAATGTTAATGCTAAAATTTCAAAATTTTTCTCCCAAGTTTAATTGTCTGCCAGCAATTTGTGAGTTCTTTTGTGTTTTCATACCTTAACCAAAGTAACTTCTTATGAGAGTATTGCTGATTAAACATGCAAATATTCCATTTCATTTTATTTTTGTATTAACTTTATTGAGGACACATAGGTTAATAAAATTATATTGGTTTCAAGTGTACAATTCTTTAATGCATCATCTGTATATTGCATTGTGTGTTCACCGACCAAATTCAAATTTTCTATAACCATATATTTCATTTTAAAATGTTTTTGTTTACTAGTGTTATGGAATATTATATTTAGTTTTCCTTTGTAGTTTTTTCATTAGCATTAGTTATGTGATATGCACATATTTATAGTAGTATTTTCTTCTTTATAGCTTTAAAAAAATCTTTTTTAAAGAAGATATTAATATATTATTTGCTATAGAAGTACAATATTTATAATATTATTTGTAGTATTATTATAGTTTTATTTTTTATTCAAATAATAGAAAAATGTGATTTGCTTTATAATATGAATTAAGTTTTAATTTTTAATAGTTAATTACATTTCCCATCTCATTAATTAAAACTTTGTTGACTATGATACACATATCTATTTTATACTAAAACAAAAATTTACTTTAGCCATCTTTATTTATTTATTTATTTATTTATAAATTGAAATATCTAATTGACCTTATTGAACAATTCATGAATCAGGTAGCTTTCCATCTAGTAAATAGAGAGGAGCTCCTGTTTATTTTTTATAGAAAACATGAGTTCTATCCCTGTTTTACTGAGAACTTCCCAGGTTTCCCCTACCACATCTTTCCAAGCAGTGCCTGTGCCCAATATTCTACCTTTTCTCTTACTCCCACAGATGAATTATTCATGCTTCTATCTTGTTCAGTAAATGTCTTTCTATACACTAGATCTCATTCTCCTTGACTACTCCTAGCAATGCTCCCAAGCAATTATTTTCTCTTTGCATATATCTATAATTTTTCCCCCTTTATAGACTAATTCACATCAGCATAAAAACATGTACATACATCAATCATCTGAAAACTTATGAACAAAACAAACATATGTCTGGACCTCACTACTCCCTCCTGCTGCTACCATGTTAATTTCTTTTTTTTTAAAGCAAAATTTAATTTTATGAATCCTAAAAGGAAAGAAAATATTAGCCAGGCCACATTTTTTAAATAATAAAATTATGCAAATATAAATATAAAAAATTGAAAAGCTTTGTAGAAATAGTATATAATTGTCATATCAATATTTATTTATTTTTTGCTAGAGAAAAATATTAAAAAATACTTCATGGAAAATAATGCTTTTTCCAGATATTACTCATGAACTTTTGTTGCCAAGCTAGTCTCTCATTAAACATCAATTCAACATATTTTCTTTAAGATCCACAATAATATCTCTTGTCTCTGGTCTCAAAGAAATTTGCTTTCCATCAAAGATATAGAAAAGTAGAGTTCAGATTTTTTCAAAGATATAATACAAACTGTTTCCTTCCATCAACTTTTAGAACAAATTTGTGAGAAGAAGGGAAACTCAACTAATATAGCTTAATCAAAAAAGAAGTCTCTGAGTTGTAAAATCCAATGTATGTTTAGACAATCAAGTTTTACTATAGAATCTGAAAAGTCTGGAACCAACAAATCAAAACTATGAAAACTTCCTCCCAGTTCTTCTTTCAATCTTTCTTTTCATAGTAGTGATATTTTTATATATATAATACAAAAGCAGTTTTGTCTACATGGCTGGATTAATGACTGCCATAAATTTTAAACTTTGCATCTTAAAGATTTAGAAATCTGAAAAAGAGGATTAAGTGTCCAAGCCCAAATTTTTAAGCAGAGACTAATGTCCCAACATGGGTTGGTTTTTGCTTCTGAACCAAACAAATGTGATGTGATGGTAGAATCATTTATAGGTTTAAAAACAGAAAATACTACTTTCTTATATTTCCTTTGATGTATTTTTCTTTAATAACTATTGGAAATGAACATTTGTTTTTATATGTTTGTCATCAACATATGCATCTTTTTAGTTAACTTAATATTCAGAGCTTTTAAAAATTTTAAATTTGGTGTTCTTTTCATATTTTTTAACAACCTCTATATATCACTTTTATGTAAATTTTAATAGTATGCATATTATAGTCAAATAATATGTGCTAAACAAATGTTTTTTTGTATCAATAAATTAAAACATGATTGAGTGGCAGGCAGTCTGTCTGCCAAATACTGGGGATCCAGTGGTCAGCACATGTGGTTTTAACTATTAAGTAGCTTTCAGTGTAGTGTAGAAGAAATACCTGAATATAGATAATAAACAGTATAACAAAAATCAAGTGAGATAAATGCCAGGTAAGGGAAAAGAAAAGCTCACTTAAACTTGACCTTCGTAAACATTCTATTAATATTAGAAATAATGTTGCACTATCTATGTTTCATAAAAGTGCATTTCTCAAGCTTTAGATTGCAAAACTTCTAAAAGGCATTTAAATACCCAGTTTAATGACTAGCTAGTAGTAACCTATTTACTTTCTTTCAGAGAAATTAAACCCTAAGTCACTAGGAGTAATGTGCAATGATTTCTGGTAGTTTGACATCAACTTGTTTGTGTCATAAAATTTATTTCATTTTATATGTAAAATTTTTATACATTTAAATTATGCCTAAGTATATAATAGTATAGACTCTGGATTAAGTCTGCGTAGATTTAAATCACAGACCTCTCATTTTCCGATTACAATACAACATACTTTGGGCAAATTGTTCAAACTTGTGCCATAGTTTTATAAAATAGGAATAAGATTAATACCCATCTTATAAGAATTTTTTACAAGTTTAATAAGGATATTTATATAGAGTTATAATATACAATATAGATATAAGTTATATGTCAAAATTTTAATGACTTTAAAATTTAAAAAAATTTAAATCCATGTTGGAGGTCAACTGGATAATATGCTTTAAAAGTTGAAATGATATGTGTGCCTTTGCCCCAGATTTTTATTCTTTAAAGATAATATTCTAAAGATATACTTACCTTTTTTAGCAAAAGATTAGCGCAACCAGATTAATTAAAATATTTATAACATGAGAATAACAAACATCAAATAATTAGCATATGTTAAGTAAACATGATGTATTTTATATATGTAGCCATTAAATTTTGTCCTAGATGTACATTTATGCTTAAGCATAGGTACAATGTAGTATAAGGTCAAAATGTTGTTTTCAAGCAGTATATTTATTTACTTTTTTATGTATAAAACATATTCTGATAGAATGTACATCAGGTAATTGTTGAAACATATGGCCAATGAAATAATGGGTGTTTATACTTATTTTACTGTTTCAAGTTGCCAATATTTCCAAAATGTACATAAGTTTTATACATTGATTTTTATTTTAAGAAAAAAAATTTAAAGTTAAAGTTAACTAGAAATTCTGTAATCAGAAGACAAAAATATAAAGTCAGTCATATTGATTCCTTCTGATCTGCCTATTTTGAAGTAAATGAGCAGAAAACAGATTTTCAGAAGCTCATCTATGCTAGAACATCCTCACTACTTGGCTGATTGTGTATATCATTTTAGCGAAATAATCAATGTAGTTTTTTGGATTTTTTTCCCCCAAGTCTCATAACAGAATAGGACTATTTTAAACTAATATTGCTGTCTTTTATCAATTAGACCTTCGTACATAGAATTCCTACAGATTTTGTAGATGGATTTGTGAAGAAACAGATAATTGTAAAATAATGTTTTTTTTCCTTGCCATTTTGTCTTGTTTTGTTTGCTTTGCAACTTACTTCATGCAGAATCTAACGTCAGAGGTAGAATAGTCTGGCAGAGTGATATAGGGCGTTGATGACAAAGCTGGTGCTGAACATAAAATCAGCACAGTAAAAAAAAATATGTATATATCAGAAAAGGATTAGTGTGGAAGAGGTTTTAAGATATTTATTTCCACAATATACCACTCTGGCATCATAAAATACTGAATAAACAATAAAAAATATAATATTTAAAGGCAAAAACACCTGCATAAAGATTAATTATAATATTTATAACATGGAAATAACAAACATCAAATAATTAGTATATGTTAAATAAACATGATGCATTTTATATATGTAGTCATTAATATATGTTCATGGCTACATAAAATTTAAATTCAATAGTTTAGTTATAGTTCAGTCAATTTGATGGAGCTGCTCAAAGGCAAAATTTAGAGTTAATCATTTGAACTACATTGAACTCCCAGAAAACACAATGTACATTTCCAGTGAATGTACGTGTGGTCAATGTGACCTTCGCCACATTTTTACTTTATTCAGATTCTATCTTTGTTTTCTTAGCTATAACAGATACTCCTTCTATACCTCTGTAATTTAAGGTTTATATTGGTACATAAATGAAATGATAATGATAAAAGTAAATTATTCATTGGTATATTTATTGTCTGACTGATAAAGAGTGATTTTAACATTAATTAAATATACTTAAACTACTTCTGGTGTATCACATGGAGTATGATTACATTACTGTATAATTTTAAGTCCACATACTTTAAAGCTTATACAAGTAGTATTTGTGAGCATGTACAGTCACAAAAGCCCCACACTCTGAAGGACCATGCACTTGGTTTAGTGCCCTACTATGGTCATCTTGAATTTTTAAATAATTTTTGAATAAGAGAACCTACATTTTTATTTTGCCTGACCTGAAAATTGTACAGCCAGTTCTATGTAAACAAACAAACAAACTTAGTTGTAACTAGTCTTATTTTAATACCTATAATGTTCTAATATATCAGTGTATTCAAAGTTGCTCTTTGGCATCTTTAATATTTTCCAAACTTACATTTTCCAATTATCTAATGATACATAGCTAACTATTACAAAATTTAATGGCTTAACAAAGACTATTTCATTATATCTCATGGTAATTTGATGAGAAATTCAGCCAGGTCTTGCAAGGAATGACTGGTTTCACTTGCTGTTATTTAGCTGTTACCTGAAAGGTACAACATGGTATCACTTACATGCTTGGCACTTTGATGAATACAGTGAGAAGTTGAGCTCAGCTGGGCCCCACACCCTTCTATTTTCTCTCAGGACCTCTCTATGTAGTCCCTTTAGCAATATAGTCAGACTTTTACAAGCCTCCTAGAAAGAATACAGTGGAAGAAAAAGAGGATGTAGAAGTTGTCAGTCTCTTAATGCCTGTGTGGATATTGGAACAACAGAATTTTCACATTGTTTTATTACTCAAAACAGGTGCAGAGCCCACTCATATTCAAGAGGAGGGGTGACAGGCACCATTTCCTACAGGAGGAGTGTCAAAGTGTTTGCATCTTTCTTTAATTTTCCAGATCAGGATTAGAATAATATAGACAAATAAATTTTTTAGACGGAAATTGCTTTGTATGCACCACTTTCATGTCACTTAAGACATTTTATAGACATAGA
>NW_011888838.1:3082355-3085159 GCF_000151845.1 Pteropus vampyrus
CACCACTTTCATGTCACTTAAGACATTTTATAGACATAGATATTGCTATGAACAAATATAGGCATAGATATAATAAAATTAAATATGTAGACGTAATACAGATGTTTATGTGTATATCTATCTAGAGAAAGATGTATATATCGATAGATAGATAGATAGATAGATAGATAGATAGATAGATAGATAGTTAGATGATAGATGATAGATAGATGATAGATAGATAGACAGACAGACAGACAGACAGATAGATAGATGATAGATAGATAGAGATAAAATATTTAAATATAATTTTCACATGTTTTTTAATTAGACTGTAAATTCCATTGGAGTCATATTGGTTTTAGTATTTAGGATTTTGTATTTGCATTCTTGATTCCTATTAAAGTGTCTTGCACCTAGGCTGGACTTTGTAGTTTGTTCTAATGTAATGTAAGTTTCTAAAAATAAAATTTAAAAAACATATGTATTAGGTAAATATGGACATGATGTCATTTAACATGAAAGTCACAGTGGTTTATGCATTGTTAATATTTGCAGGACTAGGTAATGGCAAGTGCACACACATTACATAAATGCAGGTGAGTGCTGCAAAGGATTTCAGTATCACGTATAGGAGCTATGCAGCTTATGCTCTCCATCCTGTCTCAGTTTAGTCACATGTTGTCTTAGAAGAGTTTACTAGGTGGTTCTTTTCCATTTTTGCCCTTGTATCTATCTTAACATATGTAAGCATTTCTTACATTCTTTTTAAATCAAGATCCCTTCACATTTTTAAAAAGATTATTTCTATTTTGTGGAATGTCTTTATTAAGAATTTAATATACATATTTTCTGAAATCTGCAAGTTATTTTGTTGAGATTGTTAATGCTTTTGTAATTAGTTGCAGAGGTTTTCAGAAGTGTGTTCTAACACTACTCTTTCTCATTTTCAATATAAAATTCTGCAGAATGAGAGGTTTCCCAATATGCATATGTTGTGTTATAACATAGACACCTATTTATATTTGCTGAATTAATTTTACTTTGTATATATAAATGCATAACATCAGCAAAGTTATTTACTTTATATCTGTCATCTATAGAACATTTTTAATTGCAGCAAAAATAATTGCTGCAATTTAATTAACACAAATTTGGAGAATATATTAAAATATATTTTATTGGCACTGCCCAATGGAACAACATATCAAAAATAATTGCTGCAAAATAACTGACAATTAAGTAATTGTCAGTTGACTTTATAAAAGTAAGAAATGATTTTTATAGGTAATACTTGATTGAAAACAATATATTTTAATTTGACTTTAAATATTTTATTATTGAATATTTGATCTCTTTAATGATTCTTCTTTGCAAAGAATCCCAATTACACTTTCTTTATAAATACCAGTTAACAACGAAATCAGGACACCTTTGGGAAAGAATTAACAGATTGTGTTAGATTGTCAAACGTTTTTGCTGATGGAAGCTAATAATTTAAGGGAATAAAAAGATTTATAATTTTAAATTATCTGACAAAATTTGCAATTTCTTAAAAGCATGCTTGTAGGTGCTTTTACATACAACAATGTCCTTACACATAACAAATAATAAATTCACAACCAGAAAGTAAATAAATAAAGTTAAAATAAATAAAACAAGATATGCTTTTAGGAATTCACGAGTTTAATCTATGTAAAGTAACAAATGTAAATAAAATATAATGCGATCTCCTCTGTGACTTCTAACAATAGGAAAAGAAAAAGACCTTACTTTTATTTTTTTATGGAAATCTTTGTGAGTTTTTTTTTTAAACTTTATTTTTTGAGAGAAATTTAAGGTGAACAACAAAATTAAGCAGAAAGTACAGAGATTTCCTGTCTACTCTTTGACCCCACACATGTATAGCCTCCCCCATTAACAATATCTCCCACCAAAGTGGTACATTTGTTACAATTGATGCCTATATTAACACACCATAATCACTCAAAGTCTAGAGTTTACATTATGGTTCTCATTTGGTATTGCATCTTCTATGGGTTTGGATAAATGTATAATGACATGTATCCACAATTTTAGAGCCATATGGAAAGTTTTCACTACTTTAAAAATCCTCTGTACTTTGACTATTCATCCATAAACCCCCTCCCCCAAATTCCTAATAACCACTAATGTATAGATAGATAAACATTGTTTATTGACTATAAAATATTTAATGTTCTAGATGAAGAACATAATCTGGTAGGCATTTTAAAAATTAACGTGAAATTCTTGCCAAATATTGTAAGATATATAAAAATTTAGAAAATTGAGAATACTAACATATTTTAAGTGGACTTGATTTTTGGTATTAATATACCTGAGTAAACTATAATGGAGAGTTAAAGAGTTTGAACTATGGAGTCAGACTGGCTTATATTCTTTTCCTAAATAATACTATTTTGTCACATTAGGCAGGTTGTTTAATCTCCAAGGTATTCAACATAGAGAGCATAACCATGTTAATAGTTAAAAAGAAATGCGAACAACAGTCCTTACTATACAATATCTTTTTAATACAATTATATTAGTATTACTAGCCTTTTGAAATGAAGAACTTGAATGTTTCTACTAGATTTAATAGCTTATTCATTTTCAGCTAATAAATGATGGATCTTAGATTAAACTCATAGCTAATCCCCAATGTCTGATCATACCTATATTATAGTATAGCACTATACTATAGATAGCAGATAAATATTTTGATATGTTGTTCCATTGGGCAGTGCCAATAAAATATATTTTAATATATTCTCCAAATTTTTATTTCAATCCTGAATGTCAAT
>NW_011888838.1:3085209-3087942 GCF_000151845.1 Pteropus vampyrus
TAGATAGATAAACATTGTTTATTGACTATAAAATATTTAATGTTCTAGATGAAGAACATAATCTGGTAGGCATTTTAAAAATTAACGTGAAATTCTTGCCAAATATTGTAAGATATATAAAAATTTAGAAAATTGAGAATACTAACATATTTTAAGTGGATTTGATTTTTGGTATTAATATACCTGAGTAAACTATAATGGAGAGTTAAAGAGTTTGAACTATGGAGTCAGACTGGCTTATATTCTTTTCCTAAATAATACTATTTTGTCACATTAGGCAGGTTGTTTAATCTCCAAGGTATTCAACATAGAGAGCATAACCATGTTAATAGTTAAAAAGAAATGCGAACAACAGTCCTTACTATACAATATCTTTTTAATACAATTATATTAGTATTACTAGCCTTTTGAAATGAAGAACTTGAATGTTTCTACTAGATTTAATAGCTTATTCATATTCAGCTAATAAATGATGGATCTTAGATTAAACTCATAGCTAATCCCCAATGTCTGATCATACCTATATTATAGTATAGCACTATACTATAGATAGCAGATAAATATTTTGATATGTTGTTCCATTGGGCAGTGCCAATAAAATATATTTTAATATATTCTCCAAATTTTTATTTCAATCCTGAATGTCAATTCCACTACATATTCTGATCAACCAGTGAAAATTGTAATGCAACCGGATGATGATATCTTTCAACAATACTTTAGGCTTTGTGTTACTTAATAGCTTTCAAATTTGCCAATTTATTTAACAACCATCTATTAAACACCTCCATTCTATAAATTATGAACAGTTAGAACAGGAAAATGTGAATTAATTTTCTTGTTGCCAACAAGAAGCTTAAAGTTTATTAGAGAAAACAGAAATAGAAATAAAGTTACATAATAGCTCATTGTTTTGGGTTTAACTATATAGTAATTGTATTATCAAAATGCAATATATATATATGTATGTGTATATATATATATGTATATGTGTGTGTATATATACATACACACATATATATGTATGTATATCTTGCCCAAAGAGGTCTTATAGTTGTTCAAAATAATGCATCTAATAATATTTTTACTATTTCTTCAAAACTCCATGCATGAGTCATATGTGTCATTTTAATGTATTTGTTTGTAAAAGCACCTGTTTGTCTTTCTCTATAGGTATCTAAGGAAATAATTCAAAATGTATTCCTGAGCCAATAAGGTTGGGCTGCCCTGACTTGAAATGACACATTGATGTATTAAGGCAGAAAGAGATCTAGAGTCTTCTGTAATGAGGAAGATATTAGAGATTACTCTCATGAAGGAGGCAAATGTTCAAATGTAATTTACAATTTAATTCATTGGACTTAGCAAATAGTCACTGTGGTAATAAACAAACAAACAATTAATTAATTAACTAAGTAATTAATTAAAAAGAGTGTAATTCTAAGACAGACACAGCAACATGGACTGCCTGGGGTCAGTGATGGAATAGAAAAAGCAATAGACTCAGAGGATCTAGTACGGGTCAAAACTAAGACTCTTTTGAATCAATGGGCAGGAAATTGACCACCTAAATATGCTAAGAAAATGGACCGCTGTGCAAAATATCCTGATTGTACTTTCAGCAGCAGAAGTCTCAAAATCTGTACAATGTATCACTAAATAAGAACTGCCCAAATAGAAAAAGATTAAACTCAAAAACTCTAAATTCTGTACATCAACAGTTGGACACTTGTAAAGTTAAATTAGCCCTAAATGAATATAAAATGTGGAATGCATACTAGACAATGTATCGCCTTTTCTTATAAATTTGATTTTTTATATGATTATATACAAAGCACTCCAAATTTCTATCAAAGAATTATTATAAGTAAATATACTCTCAGTAATAAATTTATAATTAGCTAAAAGTTAGCAAAAAGCCTTTTTTTTCCTCCAGCAGTTTGAAGGAATACAAGTCATAGGTCATAGGCTAACAAAGAAAAAGTAGGCTTACTTTCTGCTTAGTGGCAAATTGAAATAATTATGATTGTTCTGCCATATATGAGTCATTTATTGTTACATTATACTATCATATACCATTTAAAAAATATAGGTGTTAGGTTACTGAGTACAGATTTATATTTGATTTATAGGAAATTTTTACCTCATGGAAACTGAGCTTTTATGCCATTTTTACATATCTAATGGGACTTCCTCTACACATCTATGATATTATGATTTATAAGAAATGTATTTCTCTTATATATTTGGCCTTTGTCCATGTTTCTGGCTCATAGCTCTGAAAGCCTTGGTATTCCCTGTGATAAGAGCAATAAATGTGTCTTTTCTTTTGTTAATGAGTTTGTTTAGAAAGCCCTTAGAGAACCTAAGGATAGAAAACTGGTTGTCAGTGGAACCAGGCGATTAGAAGGTTGGAACTTCAACTTCCACCTGGCACACATGTTCACACACATGCACACATTCAGAAAGGGAAAGCAGCTTCGAGATTGAATTCAATTGGCAATGTTCCATGATTTAATCAATTATGCCCATGAAATAAAGCCTCCGTAAAAAGCCTCCATAAAAACCCAAAAGAACAGAGCTCAAAGAGCTTCAGGTTGGTGAATATGTGGAGACCGTGCCCTTTTCATCTCTTCCATAAACTGCTTTTGAGTTCTGAGCCTCTAACAAATTAATCTAATCTGAGGATGGGGTTGTGGGAAACTCTGATTTATAGTCACTCAGTCAGAAGAA
>NW_011888838.1:3088273-3104320 GCF_000151845.1 Pteropus vampyrus
TAATTAATGAAAAAGAAGAGGGCAGAATATTAGTTGTGAGTCTAACTATGTAACTCTTGAGTACTTTCACATCAAATATTTTGGTTTAAAAATAATAATTTGTTTTTTTTTTTTTTTACCAGCTTAAAGCTAAGGTTAACAAGAGCAATACTGCTAGCAATAGAAATAAAATTTCAAAATGTTATTTTAACAAACATAAATTTAAGCTATGACAAATTATACTTGTTTGATTTTCCTGAAGAGCAAGTCAACAAATGTTATTTTTTAAGTAAAATTCTCTTTATATATTCAAATAGCAAAAGAATATTAATTTACTCTGTATTCATCAAATGGCCTCTTGTAGAATGAATTTTGAGAAGTGGTTTCATGAATTTAAATAATTCCCAGTGTAATATTTTTAATTGCAAGTGAGCATATCAAGGTCACTTTCCTTTTGAATATATATACATAGATATATATTTCCTTTTATATATGATTTGAAATGCAAACATAAGAAACTAAATAATGAAAAGACTAGAATTCTTGAAAATCATTATAAGTTTAGTAAACCACAGAGATTAGAAGTTCAAAAGCAAATAAACTTTAAGATTTCTGGTAGAGAATTATCTGCTGGTTAGATGTTATTAAATATCAAAAACTGAACATTTAAAGAATGAAAAACAGATAAATAGATCAATTATTTGGTAGCTATGTAGGAGATAAACTTAGTTATACAGAAAACAGATGAGAAATTTTGCGGATGTTTATAAGAACCTATATTTACTCTAGTCCCAATAATGCCCACTTGCCAGAACATGGCAAATTAGAAGAAAGAAATTAAACATATTCGAAGGCACATTTACATCAATAAAAATGCTTTCTGAATGCAAGGCAGGAGACAAAAATAAGATAAAAAGCCAATCCCTGAACTCAGAAAACACACCAATTTGTATGAATATATTATAGCCAAAATAGATTCCAGAGTAGAAATTCTTTCAGATTTTGCTCTGAATCTGCTAAAGGCAATATCCCAATCTATCTCTATTACTAGATATAATAAGTTTACATTAATTACCTGTGTACAATCATTTTTATTTAAATATTTTTAAATTTATTTTAGTTTTGAATATATATTATTCAGGTATCTTCTCCCTTTTGTATTCCTTATTTGTGCTTATTGCAATATGCTTGGAATAAGACCTTCCTGGGATTGTTCTTGCTTGAGATGCATTTCTCAAGAAATGAGAGCCAATATTAGTTTGTCACATGAGGGATATAGGAAGCTTTGTATTGGAGAGGAAAAAGGAGTCATCTAGATTTTCATTATATTCAGGCCAACTCATCAAGAAGCAAAGGGTTCTACTTAAGTTTGTATATTTGACTCTCATTAGTTTAATGACATATTTTCTCATAAATTAGAGAAAGTGACAAGAGTCATTTAAGATAGTGAGTAGGATTCCAGGTCTTTTTCCATTAAAGATTTAGTTCTCTATAACTAAATAATACTATTAGGTAGCTAGTCAGATATGAGAAACAGGGGAACAAAGAAACCACCCAAAGAATGCCTTTTTGATAAGGAATCTCTCCTGCATCCCCAGAGACAAAGGATAGGGGGGCCATAATCTATAGTTGCTTTAATCTGGCCACAGATATGTGCAGAATGCACAACCCTAACTTGTCCACAACCTCAGCTTCATTCTAACATCATTATAATACCATATTTATGCCCAGAAGTTCATGAATCTATTTAAAACAGATTGAATTCTGGGTAAGCACATGTGTACTAGGCAAAGAGTTATATAGCAGCCAAGTGTCAATCAGAATGACCTCATGTGCCAGTCACCTAGGAACACCTTTGTAATACTCATCATGGCCCCAATATAATACAGGCTTTCCCACTTCTGAGCTGTTATAGTTCTCTTAGCTGAAAACCCACTCCACTCTCGGAATGTACTCTGTCTTTTTTCTCTTATCTTTTCACCTCCCAAATTCCACAGGTCTGAAGTCTTCCTTAGCATGGCCTCTCTCTTTCTAAAATATACTTTTAATAAATCTTACTTTTTCTAAATCTCGCTGACCTGTAATTCTTTGTTGTATCAGTGGGGAAGAACTGAGGAAAATGCTAATTGCACTGCTGAGTCGTTACTCCCACCCTATGCCACTGGGGCAGTACCACTGTTCAAATTGCCCCCAAATGGTAACAATACTATTTTGGGTTAAAGCTCAGGATAGTAATGATGTTTATAATGCTCTAAGCTATATAGAAATTTTTATTATTTTTAGTCTATGTTTTCAGGAATTAAGATACATCGTTATTAAGGATAGTTAATATTTACATAGTGATTAAGAACATAAACGGTGAAGCCAGAAGCCTTAGAATAGAATCTCAGCTCTGCCACTTATTTAGCTGAATAACCATGGCCAAGTAATTAACATCTGTGTACCTCACTTTTCTTACTTATAATATGAACATAGTAATAGTATGAACCTCACAGGCTTATGCTGAGCATAAAAATAGTTAACAACATACAAAACACCTAGAGGAGTCCTTTTCTCTATCATATTATTATGTATTAGCTCTTATAGCAAACTATTCAAGATTGCTTGACCCATTTTAGCTACTGATTTACATCATTTACATAGCCAACTTTTTTATTAATAAACTCATCTTTCCAAAATAACCTAAACTAAAGTGATAATAATTTGAGAAAGGAAAGTTGAACTCTCCCAACTGCTGTATTAATGACTGTATGGTGGAAGATCTTTTATTTTTTAAATCGTTTAAAAGATATATGAAGGTGAGAATAAGGTTAAATCAAAACAAGAAAGCTATTTGAGCTTTTGTTTGCCATATCTTGTGCTAAATGCTTTGCAAATATTTAATCCTTACAACAAACTTACAGTTATTAAGATGAACTATTGAGGCACATTGTGCTTTGCTTTAGTTTTTGTAAGGCTCAGTCTACATGTGGTATCTCCAAGCTAGAATGTAGCTTTCCACTTGAGAGCCTGAGAGTGTTTACTATTTCTCTTCTTCCTCCTCTGACAGTCTGAAAACACTCAGGACCATGATGCCATGGAAAACTTCACTCTAATTTCCACTCACTTTCTGTTTCTTTCTTTCTTTCTTTTTTTTTTTTTTTTTTTTTTCCTCTACAGCTAGAGGATTCAACAACACATTAGACTCACTTCTCTGTGCCCCGCTTCTCCCTAGGATTTTGGCCACACAGGTTCTAGCTACCTCAGCAGTCTTAAACTCTGATTTTATTTTCTTTTGGCTAACATTTGTATTTCCAGTTGTTCCATTGGCTTCTCTATCAGATGAAACTCTTTGCCTTTTTTTTTTTTTTGCCACTTCCTCTATATTAAAAATCAAATATTTTGAGAGCTCAATTTTATATAAATAATCTAATTTAAGCTTTCTAACTACGGCATAACTTAAAAAGATTACTTTCATTTTATAAATGTAAACCTTGAGACTTAAACCTGGAATCTGCTGAAAATGACACACGTAGAATTGAAGACAGCTATTGCTCTAAACTCCACACTCAGGTCACTAACTAGACATGCCTCCCAGATATAAATTAAAATAAATGGAGAAAAATTTGGTGATGGAAATGTAAATAGGAATTAAATTTATGAAGGTGCTAATTAATTTTTACTTCTTCAAACATTAAGATATATTGTTCTCTAATTAAAAGAGGTAGGAGTTAAAGTGTTTTTGAATTTAAAATATTTAACCTATTTTTAAAATTATAGGTATAAACTCTGCCAGTAAACAATTTTTGTAGAAGACATTTTAATATAGTTGACATAAATAGAAAATAATAGAATCACATTATTAGAAGGGAAAGTAACCTATAGATCTCATGAAAATTTTTATAACAGTCCACCTTAAGTGGTGGTCACTGCACCTTTGTACCATCTCTTGACATTCCATTTTAGAACAAATTTATTTTGGGCAGCAAATAAATCTATGTTTGTTTCTATTGTTTTTGTTTGTTTGTTATAGAGACAGATTTTGATGAATAAATATATTGGAGAAGTGCATACACATGTGAGAAATATAAAAGCAAGCAAAATGTATTAAAAGGTTAAGATTAGCTCCAGAATAATAGGGTGATAATTTTAACCAGAAAAAAAAAAAAAAAAACAGAGACTCAGTAGGGGAAGTGATAATGCTATGCAGTTGTGGTTAAGATTATAATGCAGTAAGCAAAGAAGTAATTCTATGCTGGAATTTCAAAGAAAACGAAACAATAAGATGGGTTTTTGTGAAATATTATACAAGAGTAGTTGGTTGTTAAGTTTTGAATCAACAGATCTTCAACCTTTTTCTATAAAATATATAAAATGCTAACAAGAATACTAATATAAATCCATTAAATAATTATAATAACCTTAATAACATATCTATTATCAGCCTTGTTTTAGCTAAAACTATACCATTAACTTGGATTTTGAAGGATGTGGGGAAAAAGATTTAAATTTAATAAGGTTTTGTATAACTAATACTTATTATAACCAATATTTTTTTCCATATTTCCTGTGTTTGCATAAAACAAATCACCAAACCACACAAAAACTACAGTAATTTAAAGCCACTGAACATTTTAAAATCTTCATTTTACTTGAGTTCTTGTTATTTGCCATGGTTAGTAACTCCTCAAAAATCTCTTTTCCCAGTCTGAGCACCACTCACTCCTGGTATTTCTGCCACATCTCAGACCACTTATTCTATTCGGTCTCCTTTTTCCCCTCTGAGCTTTCTACCTGGTCCTTAGAAATCTATTTTAGATCCTCTTCTGCACTCAGTTAACAATGTCTTTGTTGTAAATATTTCACTCTCAGATGTTTAAAAGTTTATTTTAAGAGACATTTTTTCTCATGTAATGATTTAGAGAGCCAGTATCTGGAATCAGCTAGATTTGAGTACAATTACTGAATTAGTAAGTATGTGAGTTGAGTTACTTAACATCCTATGTGTAAAAACAAACAAACAAACAAACAAACAAACAAACAAATAAATAAATAAAAAGAGAAAAAAAAAAGAGTTGTTATTGTAAGAGGAAGACCTCTTTTCTTTCCTTAGGAAAAAAAACCATCTATGTTTGGTCAGATTCTAAGACAATAACTAGACCATGACTATGTGTGAGTTAGAACACGAAGTACATGGATGACTTTTCTTTCTGCATACTTCTCTCCAAGTTAAAGCAAAGGCCAACTCATCTTGCTTTTTTTGTTCACTTCATTTCTACACATAGAGAAAAACAGGAGTGATCCTGCCTCATGTTTCTTTGGCTTTCTCTTGGTCTATCAGTCATGTTATAACTTATTAGAGAGTCTCTACTTTTACCTAATCTTACATTACCAGTATAATCCCACATTTAATTTAAAAAAAAAATCTTGCTTAAAATTGGCATGTTTTATGTGTATACATCTATCTTACCAGTGAATGCAAAAATGGTTATAACTGGGATAAGGGAGAATTTAGGCATTCTAATGTGTCTGAACAAAGTACTAAATTATAGTGGCAGACCTTAAAAACAAATAATAGTAGCACTTGTTTTACCAGTTTATGTTGGCAATTAAACTATATACCTTGCATAAAACACAACATATGCTGTACTATTTTATCACCAAGTTTGCTAATTTATGAATGAATTCATTTTTCATATTTTATTTATAAAATTATTTAAAAAACAAAGAGAGAAAATATATATTGTGACAAATGTCTAGGACACTCTGATATTCAGAAGTCTAAAGGATATAGGGATCCAACCAAGGAAATTGGCAGGGAGGATAATTGATGCCATTGCTGACCAGAACAAAATACAACTTCAGATTGTGTAAAGAGAAGTGGATAAAATACAGATTCAGATATATTTAAGAGAGAAGGCTTTGAAATAAATTATTAACAAAAAGGATAGACAGATATATTTAAATTTTGCTGTAAAAGTTTAGCAGAGAATAGGGTAGTAGCTGTAGGACAATATAAAATCAAAGGAGAGTTGTTTGGGGTTTGTTTGTTTTGTTTTTTAAGAGGGTAGATACAAAGAGAGAAAGTAAGCAAAAAGAGCACAACTTATTCCCATGGCCCTAACTGGCCCACAAAGACTGACTGACACTCAAAAATGTACTAATAATACTCAAATACAGACTCTTATTTTGGTGCAGTGGATAAATGTGGATGTAGTTGTACTTCCTATATACCACTCTTTCAACTCCCATTATTTCTATTTTTATTTTTAATATTCTCAAGGCTATATATTCTTATTTTCTAGATATTAATATTGCTATTTTCATTGTTGATATTTTGCTGGGGTTAGTACTGACATTGGCAATGCCAGTACTAATGTTGAACCGTGGCTTGACTTCTGTGTCTCTGTCTTTCATTGTTTATTCAAAATAAAGAAGTTAACAAGCCCAACTAGGTATCCACAGTCATCCTAACTAGCTATGGTACTCCAGAACAATTCCTGTGGGGTCGTGTACTTGCTTTTGTGATCAGGAATAGGATTTTTTCTTTATAGGCTTATCTCATCTATAAAATGTCACATCAGAAGCAAAGTCTTATTTTTCGTAGGTTTGATTGCTTTAAAATTCCTCTCCTTGGAAGTGAAGCTTTATTCTTTGCCTCAATTGTTTTAGATTGCATAAATAGATAAATTCTATAGCAGTAGTAGCTAATTCAGTCTTGGGGTCTGATCAGCTGTTGTTATTTTTCTTTCTTGTCATAGTACTTACAGCTCTTAAACAATTTTTTTATTAATTTCTCTTTTCTAATTTGAGAAAATCCCCCTCTCATTCAAACTTCACATACAATTTATCCTATAAATACTATTCCTTAGTATTTCTCAAAAACTCGTGGCTCTGTACTGTCATGGCTTCCATTCTAGCTCAGTTAACATTAAGACTCACCTGTCTGTGACTATACATATTCTTATTGCTCTGTGATTCAACTTTTGCTTCAAGTTGAGAATTTCTTTTTAGAACATAACTACCTTCATGTCATATCTGCTCAAAACTTTCATACTGCTTTTACTATAAATTCGATGTTTTTAAAGTCTTAAAAATTCTGCCTACTTTTCTACCTCCATTTTCTCACCATCTCTTTACTTCTATTTTTAACAGTTCTGAAATCCTTTTATATCTCTAAAACACCAATGAATACCAGTGTTTATCTTAACCCACAAGCCCTTCCTTCATAATCCAAGAAAACTCTTTCCATTCTTATTCTTTTATGTAGTCAACTTTTATTCATAATTCAAGTCACAATTCAAATATCTTTTTTTATTTTTATTTTTTTTGTGGGAAGGAGAATTTAGATTCAAAGTAACTTTTTAACATTCCCTTAGCAGTCTATAATATTTATTATTACAACTCTTTTATGTGTATTTTTTTTTACCCCAAATTTAAGTTACATTGAAGAAAGAATTCTTCTGGCATCTAGCTCTGCTCTTGGCACAGAATGGCTAATATGTAATCACTGACTGAATGAATACACAAGTGTGTCAATAAGTAAAATATCTTAAAATTATTTTTCATGGTATGAAAATCAGTTATCTTTTCCCCTCTGGTTAGGTGAGTCTAGGAAAGAGTGTTAATTGTCAAGAGAAAAGAAAAATCACAGAATAACATGAAAACTGTTATATTGCTTTCAGAAACAATGGTTGACCTGAAAGTAAATCTTTATTAAATCCAAGACAATATCAGTTTCTCAAAATTCACAGGGAAAAATACTTCAGTTATATGGAGAGATGAAGGTAAGTATTTAAATTCATAGACAACATATTGAATATATTAATAATGCTCTGAAGTGTTAAATACTTCATATAAATTACTGCTCATATTTCGCAGCACAATACCAAAAGTGCATTACTGTCTGCAACTTGTAGATGATCAAAATGATGCCTAAGCAAAGATAACTAATAATTACCAAGCAAAACTATTCATTACTTGGTCAGTCTAATTTCAAAGCCCATGACTGAAATATAGAAATCATTTTTTTCTTTATGATAAGTTTCTAGGAGTATAGATTCTTGGTACTCAAGTGAAATGCAATTTGAGACAATTTTTTGCTTTTGTTTTAATTAGGAAAACTGATACAGTAACCTTTTCCATTATCTGAGTGGAATTTACTAATTTCATTTCTAATCGTTGTTCCAATGCAGGTGATTTTTTTCCTGTCTGTATTCAGGGAAGAAATACAGGGTTATCTTAATATTTTGGCTAAGGTGAAGAATAAAACTTTGGTACTTTATAGAGAAGGAATTTCCATCACATGAAGTTGAGTGCTGTCTCTTCTTTATGGCCGCAGATGACTCCCTCTCCCCCAATAGAGAGGGGCTGCATATACTCCCCAATTCTCTATCCCAGTAACTCATGCAGATATGTAACTCCTCTGATTTGCTGAATTCATGTTTGTTTTTTTAAATAATTAGAAATGTAAAACACGATGTCTGCCCTTAGGATAAAACCTGTAGTGAGTCCAAATGTTCTCTGGATCATGAATGCCTCTTTACAGAATAGTAAGACTTCATCTTACCTTAACAGTGCTTTCACATAAAACCTACTCAGTCTCTACACTTAATATTGAGATGCTGTCTGTCTTCTTCCTTAATAGATGCATGACATATACAGAGATACAGATGTGATGGAGTCAAGTTTACTGCGACATTATTTATGCCTTATTTACACATCATGTCTTATTTAAATGCTTTTTCTGTTTGCTATGTGCTGTAATTTACACACATTTACACATGAAGTCTCAGAAGTGCTTTGCACCTGCTTTGGCTCCATATGAAAAACACTTATTTTCTTATTATGTTTGGAATAAAGATAATCATTTTTCAGACTGGGTTTAACTAAGTCATCGTTATTTCTCATGGTTGCTGCTAAACCTGGTATAAAGATACAGAAATCATTTTTATTATTTTTTTTAGAATAAAGAATTTGAAATTTCAAAATTCGAAGTCTTAGGGTAATATTATTTCTTTAGATCAATTTTGGGGAGGATGAGGAAAATAATGATTTTAAGCTGCTGAGCATACTGGCTCCAAATTATTTATTTACCTAAATGTTTATTTTAGTATTTAAGCTTTTTAAGATATATGCGGCAAGACTGCAACTTTTATTCACATTACACTAAGATGTGTAAAATAAAGATAGCTTCTCTATGCCTAAAATTATGCTAATCTTCTTATGAGCCAGAACATGGCTATTTGGAACATGAAAACAAATATAATTCTTTGAACTTTACAATAACAGGCTCTTATCGCCTACTAGGTTAAATAGTTTCTTATTGATGGATTCATCTCTTTTAGGTAAAAGCTTTGTCACAGACTTAACCATCCTCCTCTGGAAAATTTTTTTGTTTGTTTCTGTTTGCTTTTACTTTCTTTTTAATTAAGAGATTAAGCATCTGGCAGTGGAAGAAGACAAAGACAATGAATTCCTATCGTATCTTCTAATTGGTTCAGTCTTTATTACAAAATGGTGCATATGATCATCTTTTTGGACTGGTGATCTCTGAATTATGAGTCATCTCATCTAGTCTTTTGGAGTGTTATATTAAACTCGATCACTGGAATCCCTGGCCTTGATGCTTGTCTTCATCTTGGTTTCTCTATATGTGACATATTCGTTATGCATTAGAGTTTTACTGGGCACTGATTCTGATCTCACCTCATTATATACCCTCACCAGGGCTTCCCAGATTTTTGAAGCCTATTGTTGTTTCACATAGTCCTTCAGAAAGCCAGAATTACTGCCTCAGTCTTATCTATCTATCCAAGTCTTCCCATCATTTTGACACAATTCTCACCCACTCAGGCTGGTTGTTCCCTGCAAGTGTCTCCAGAAAGCTTGGCATATCCACAAGATAACAAGCAAGGAGTTATGCACTTAGTACTCCCTCTCCCTCATCCAAACATTGCTGAGCTTCCTGTATTTCTTTTCAGAATCCCAAGTACAGAAGCTAGGAGAGGTGGATCTGATCTCTCCTGCTAACTCTGTTTCTCTTCTTCCTATAAACCATCCTGGTCAGAAAGTTTTATCTCTGTCCTTTTTATATCATTTCTACCTCCTTCTCTAAGTGTGATTTATCTTTTCATCTAATTTTGTGCCATCATAGCAGATGGAATTCAGTGTAATAATGAAGAGCAAAGAATTTTGAGCCAGTTTGCCTAGGTTTGAATTCTAGCTCCATCATTTATTAGACATCAGTTTGGTCAAACCACTTAACTATGCCTCAATTTTCTTGTAGTATCTACTTCATCAGGATATGAAAGATGAAATTAGTTAATATAAAGGCTCAACATGATGCCTTGCACGTGAGCACTAAGTATATTTGAGCACTTATTAATGTAAATTTCATTAATTATTATTAAAAGGTCATTTAAATCTTTGCATTTCCTTTGAAGGATTCCCCCTTGCACTTAGTTTTCTCTCATACTTTTCAAAGTATTTAGAAGTTCCACCCTTAACCACCCCAAACTCACCCATATATAGTGATAAAACCTCTTTAATCCAGGAAAAACATTAATATATCTTGTTTAGCTGCATAAGACTTATGATCATTTTTATGTAAGTGCATTTTTTTTTTAAATTTGGAAACTATTAAAATCAGGTCTATTTTTATAGAAGAAAAAATGCTTTCTCCAAGATCACACAATAGATTAGCATTTCTTCATTTTGTTTTCAGTACCTATCATGAACAAAAATTTAGGTTGTCACTGTTCTTTTAAGTGATAAAAATACCATTTTGCAAACAAAACATAATTCAATGAACCATTAGTGCCTCTGAAACTGAATAAGTCAGTTACCATGAATTCATTATGTGAAGAAAAATTACTAACATCATGCAAAACCTCTGAATTTGTATGCATTAAAATTATTGTTTTAGATATGGTGGGGAAGGAATGATAGAAATTAATCTTTTTTATTAATATGATATTCAAAAAATTGAACATTTTACTCATTTTCAAGACTAACATATCATATCTAACACATTTATTTTTGTCCTTCATGGTGAGTTACATTTCATCTTTTGGGTTATTGGCACAAGGAAAAAGAGATAGTCTTGCTGAAGGCCATTAATAGTTTCATATATCAGTTTTTGACTGTGACTCAGAATCTCCATTGCATAAGTTCAATTTCTGATTGTTTAGTATTATTTATACATTTGTTGCACAGTTCAGAGAGGTCTATATATGTTCTCCATCCATCATAGAAGATTACTTGAAAAGATCATTCTTCTCATGAAATTGACATCAAATGTTTCCTGAAATATTTTAAATGTGATGAATACCTTTTATATCATAGAAGTACTTATAAAATATAGTAATATATATTGTGATATTAGCCAAGTGCCAATCTCCCTTGACTCATTTTATTTATGTATACAGCTATACATAGTATTCACTATAATTACATACTGAGTAGACTATGAATGTTTTAGAAAAACTTTCTTTCAGAAAATGTTATATTTCATGTACCCAAGTTATAAAAAGCAGAATTTGACTTTTACTAACTATAGTAATTTAAAAACAGGTCAGCAAATAGAGGAAGAACACTTTTATTTTCTGTATTGCTCTGTCTATTCTCAGTAAACAGCACATTTTCTTCTGCACTGCTATCATCATTGATGTTGCAGGAAGTGAACTGGATTTTATAATCTATGTAAAAGAAGAGATATTATTGTTTGGACTTTCATGGCAATTGTCATGGGAAACACCTTACTATTGTATATGTTTCTGAGCATGTGAACAATATATTTTATCTGTTCTAATTATTTTTCCATTGTATTTTCAAATTTGTTGTTTTGAATCTATTATATACTAGGTTGAAAATTCATTTTCAAATAGACAGAATCTACCAGAAAATAAGAAATAGAAACATATTTATGATTATTTTAAAGTCTGCCATTTAACATGTTATATACCAGTACTGTTTCTGAAGACTTAAGGACACTCAGCTTTTATAAGTCTGTAGTATTTGATTCATAAGCAAGAATATTTTATAGAAGTTTGAAAATTGTATCAGTAAAAATAAGCTATGCGGTTTTAATTTTTTTTCTGATTTTACAGTAAGTAATTGCTCCACTTATCTTTTTATCAATGACTGTGGTTGCTAAATGCATATCTGGTTTAATATGAAATGATCAAGTGTTTTTGATAATGTATGGATTTTTATAAAAGGTAGTCTAAGTAGTGAGGACTTCTATTTAGACTCTTAAAATATATTACAAAAAGTTACAGAAAATCTCTTTTAAACATTCTTTTATTAATAGCATTAACCTGTTAGAAATAACTAAACTGTCGTAGATTTACTCACATTTGATGTGGCAAATTACCTTTTTGTGTTGTCATTTACTTGTTTATTCACCACATTTCCTGTAAAATGAGTATAATAACTAGAGGTTTTATTAGATTTATAGTCTAATTTTGGAGACAAGAATAATAATGATTGCATGTGAAACCTATTGTGCTAAATTATAAAGCACAGATTGTTAGTTATTCCACTTTTATTAATGTAAACATTGATCAGTGGATAGAGTGCTATCGGCCTAATTACTCCACTATAAAATTCTTCACCATACTTTCACCTAATAATTTAGTATCATTTCGATCATTACTTAGATTTATTGTTGTATTATAAGCTGCAAAATGTTAATATTCTATTTTTTCTTCTGAATTTATTAGATAAATTTTTCTGTAAAGAAAAATTTTCCTCCTTAAATATCTGGTTATATTGAAATAAAATCTGTAAAGGTAAATGGGATAATAATTGCTCTTAGACAAAATGGCTTAATTTTTCTTACCACTTGTCCCTAGTTATTTAGGTGACTACTTAATATCACAATTCAGTGTTTCTAGGCACATAGCCAGATTACAAGTCCAGCTATAAATTTTTAACTTTATTTTTCTCCAAGCTGAATATATTTAAATAGTATTTAATTGAATTAATTAGAAAATTACCACTTAGTTTAAATAACATAATTGTTCTGAGCATGTGTTACTAGGAATAGGAAAACAGAAATCAAACTCAGAATGTTGAAGTGTTGTTAAAAGAATTATAAAGTTTTATATATATATATAGATAAATAGTAGATGAAGCTATTTTGCATATGAACTTTAAGTGTACCTCAGAGCAAGAATTCATAACTAAAAGATATGATTAATTTTTGCATGTCATTTTTCAGAAAGTATAATTTATTTCTATAAAAATTAATATTTATAACTAAAAGTAGAGTTCTTTATATTTTGAGAGCCATGTATATTAAATATGTCATTCAAAATGTGTTATATTTGAAAATATAAAATGCTTTGTGAAGACGTATTTTTAATTTACAAAACTAGAATTGTTCTATAGATATAGTCAATATTTTTGCACTCAAAACTATGTTTTTAAAGTCTACCTGTTTTATTGCTTCTACAATCAATTTACTATTTTAGATGGCTTCATAATACTATAATACTCCTTTGATTTACTAAACCATTGCTAATTTTATACATCCAGTATTAAGCACCTAGGTTACCTCCAATTCCTCAATGACACTTGTGAGAAGAACATCTTTATGCAACTTTCTTTCTGAGCCTATGCGACAGTTACACTGAGATATAATCAAAGTGAGGTTATAAGGAACTGATTTATGGAATATTAACATATTTAATTTTCTTAGCTGCTCTTTCTTTTATACAGCCTCACCAATAGTACATGCCAATTCCATTTCTCTATATCATTACCATCACTTGGAATTTTCCAAGTTTTTTAACTTTTTTTATCTAGAGATGAGTTTATATCTCATGTTTTCTAATAAGATTGAATATGTCTTCATAGTAACTATTACTTCCTCTTTGCTTTTTTTTAATTTAAATTTAGCCTAATCTCCAATATTTATGAAAACATTATGAAGCAATTGTTCAAATTTGTATACAATCCTACTTTAAATGTCATAATTACTTATTTAGTGTTTCTTGATTCTCAAGATTTTTAAATTTATTTCCTGTTACGCATAATGCTCTGATGAATAGTTTTATATTAGTTATTTTCCTATTTCTAATTATTTTTTTAGGGAGGAAATTATATAATTTGCTTACTATTTGCATTTTAAAAATTTTATACATGTTATATGTACACATTCAGAGATGTTGCATTCATTTATAGTTATGTCTTTATTGTTGGAGTTTTTGTCTCATGGAATTTGTCAATTTCTGTAAGTCATAATTAGAGAAGATAAAAGTTATAATTATGTTTTTATATTTTCAATAAAATTTCTTGGACAACTTTTCTCATTTGTGATTATCCAAGAAAATCCAATGTTCTTCCCAAAATGTCCAAAATATTCCAGCAAAAATGTGTTTTACATGCCAATCTGGGCAAACATTCTCTTCTCTGTTTACTAAATAAAATACATTTTAATTAAAATGAAAACATTATTTTTCTTTATAGTTTTATACTTCTCTTGTAAAGAGGAAAGATTTTTGCTTACTGGAGGAGAGACTATTTTAACTGATAAAACAAAAGACTCACAAATGATTGGGGTGGTGTCAGTCTATTCCACGAGGTAGCTTATGGAGAGTGCCATGTCTGGAGCTCTGAAGTTAAGAGAACTGGTGAACACAGGAAACTATGTCATACTGGATTCATTAAGGTAAATTGTAGAATATAAAACATTAGGACAAAAAAAGTTTCTTAACTTTATACACTCATTGGATGATGCTGAAGAATTTTAGTTTTATTTTTGAACAGGAAAGACTAATTTAGCTCTTTACTTTAATTTGCCTTTGATTATTGTTTTCACTTTTAAAATCCAGTAGTGTTTGTTCACTCCTGATCTCATCCATTAATATTAGGTGCATGACATTTTCCTACACCAAAGACAGTCTGAAAAGTTACAGAAACCTCTCCCCTGGTCTTGACTGCTAAACTTTCTATATAATAGTAAAATCCAATTCATCAAGTTTCTTATAAAGAATTATCAAGCATAAAGAATCTTTTATATTGTTTTGAAATGAAGATACCACCAAAAAAAGAGGAGAGGCAGAAATCCAATTCTGAAAACAAAAAAAATAACAGTATTGTTATGAAATGGCAATTTTGTAATAATTTAATTTTGACTTGAAGAATTAAGACATTTATTTAAAAATTATTTTAATGGGAAAAAATTAAAGGGAAGTTGTTTAATACTTGCTTATTGTATACTATATTTCATTTAACAGTCAGATTTGAGGAAGTTGCTAATAAAATCCTTATTTTACAGATAAAAAAATAGAACACAAAAGATCTTATTCAATCAGCCCAGTACTAAAAGATAGAGTCTCCCAAAGTTTCTGACTGCAAATTTGAACACTAATCTCTAGGTTACATAATTGATTATAGAAAACTCTTTAAGAACCTAAGTAACTTTATTTTATGAATATTCTTTTTTAATTATTTTATTTTTTAAATTAGTTTCAAGTATATAGTTCATTGGTTAGACATTTATACAGTTAGTAAAATGATCCCCGCAATTGCTCTCTCCCTCCCCTGGCCCTCCACCTAGCCAAAATATTAATGCTAACTGCATTCCCTATGCCGTTCTCTGCATCCCTGTGACTATCCATCAGCTACTAATTTGTGCTTCTTTAATCCTTCACCCATTCCCCTAGCCCTCAAAAACCCCTTTCCCCTCTGTCCATCACCAAATTGTCCACTATATTTGTGAGTATGTTTCTGATTAGTTTGTTCTTTTTATTCCTTAACTTCCACATATAAGTGAAATCATATAGTGTTTATCTTTGTCTGACTTAAATACCATTTAGATTCATCACAGCAATATCTTTTTCCATTCTTTTTCTTTTCATATGTGGGTGCTTGTTTTCTTATCCTTCTAGCCACTCCATCCCTTGGTTGGATCACTTAATCCTTTTCCATTTAAAGTACTTATTGATAGGAATGTAGTTGTTACCAGTCTTTATTGCTGTTTTTGATACACGTTTTTTCATTTTAAAGAAGTTCCTCCAACATTTCCTGTAATTCTGGCTTGATGGTGATAAATTCCTTTAGTTTATTTTTGTCTGTGAA
>NW_011888838.1:3104370-3107380 GCF_000151845.1 Pteropus vampyrus
GGACAAAAAAAGTTTCTTAACTTTATACACTCATTGGATGATGCTGAAGAATTTTAGTTTTATTTTTGAACAGGAAAGACTAATTTAGCTCTTTACTTTAATTTGCCTTTGATTATTGTTTTCACTTTTAAAATCCAGTAGTGTTTGTTCACTCCTGATCTCATCCATTAATATTAGGTGCATGACATTTTCCTACACCAAAGACAGTCTGAAAAGTTACAGAAACCTCTCCCCTGGTCTTGACTGCTAAACTTTCTATATAATAGTAAAATCCAATTCATCAAGTTTCTTATAAAGAATTATCAAGCATAAAGAATCTTTTATATTGTTTTGAAATGAAGATACCACCAAAAAAAGAGGAGAGGCAGAAATCCAATTCTGAAAACAAAAAAAATAACAGTATTGTTATGAAATGGCAATTTTGTAATAATTTAATTTTGACTTGAAGAATTAAGACATTTATTTAAAAATTATTTTAATGGGAAAAAATTAAAGGGAAGTTGTTTAATACTTGCTTATTGTATACTATATTTCATTTAACAGTCAGATTTGAGGAAGTTGCTAATAAAATCCTTATTTTACAGATAAAAAAATAGAACACAAAAGATCTTATTCAATCAGCCCAGTACTAAAAGATAGAGTCTCCCAAAGTTTCTGACTGCAAATTTGAACACTAATCTCTAGGTTACATAATTGATTATAGAAAACTCTTTAAGAACCTAAGTAACTTTATTTTATGAATATTCTTTTTTAATTATTTTATTTTTTAAATTAGTTTCAAGTATATAGTTCATTGGTTAGACATTTATACAGTTAGTAAAATGATCCCCGCAATTGCTCTCTCCCTCCCCTGGCCCTCCACCTAGCCAAAATATTAATGCTAACTGCATTCCCTATGCCGTTCTCTGCATCCCTGTGACTATCCATCAGCTACTAATTTGTGCTTCTTTAATCCTTCACCCATTCCCCTAGCCCTCAAAAACCCCTTTCCCCTCTGTCCATCACCAAATTGTCCACTATATTTGTGAGTATGTTTCTGATTAGTTTGTTCTTTTTATTCCTTAACTTCCACATATAAGTGAAATCATATAGTGTTTATCTTTGTCTGACTTAAATACCATTTAGATTCATCACAGCAATATCTTTTTCCATTCTTTTTCTTTTCATATGTGGGTGCTTGTTTTCTTATCCTTCTAGCCACTCCATCCCTTGGTTGGATCACTTAATCCTTTTCCATTTAAAGTACTTATTGATAGGAATGTAGTTGTTACCAGTCTTTATTGCTGTTTTTGATACACGTTTTTTCATTTTAAAGAAGTTCCTCCAACATTTCCTGTAATTCTGGCTTGATGGTGATAAATTCCTTTAGTTTATTTTTGTCTGTGAAGCTTTTTATCTGTCCTTCAACTCTAAATGATAGCTTTGCTGGATAAATTATTCTTGGTTGTATATCTTGTGTCCTCATCCTTTCAAATATTTTTTGCCAAGCCCTTCTGTCCTGCATAGTCTCTCTTGAGAAATCAGCTGCCAGTTGTATGGGTGTTTAGTGTCCTAATAATGAAATATTATTCTTTTATTCTCTCTGAAATGGTAACATTATTTTTCAATAAAATCTGTGTCGGCAGTTTCTGTTTCCCCCCAAATCAATAAAAACAATCACTTTTCTTTTTAAAATTTGAGATTAAGATGTAAAAAAAATTTTCACTTTGCATATGACTAGAACAGGAATAAAACTGAGAAGTGATGTTTTAAGGACATAGACTTAATTTTAATGCCAATTTATGAATTCATCACTTTAAATTATCACAGATTTATAAATTCAATAGCAGGGTAATAATTATTTTTTATCATATCTTCTCTAAATAAATTGAATTTTTTATGACCAGCCTAAGTTAATTCTTCAACTAAGTGGAATTCTTATAAACTTGATATAAATAAATATCCTACAATATTTCTGAAACAGTAAAAACTTCCATTGGTCATGAGAAATACATAGTAGTATTCAACCAGGTTTATTCTTGCTTGTCTCCTGAAGAGTCTCAACACTGGTTTTCCATATAAAAGCTATTAATCTATTAAACCTATTATATCTATTAAACCAATTTATTAAACTATTGCACCAATAGCAAAGGATGAAATAGTTTTATAACATTTATATTGCATAAAATAGGGTACAGTTTTTAACAACCCAGAAGATATATTCTTTCTATTATTATACAAGACAGCATCAACATATGCTTTTTTAATTTTAAAATATTTCCACTAACTTAAATGTTTTTGACTCTTACATTTATTTAGTTGATAACACTTGTTAGGTCATGAGTGTCATGAATTTAACTTCAAAAAGTAGCTTACTTTCCTTAATAATTTGAGAATACTTTTTTTTTTAATTTATTGGGGTAATGTTAGTTAATACAATTATATAATTTTCAGGTGTACATTATAATTTGACATCTGAATATTCTATTGTGTGTTTACCACCCAAAGTCCAGTTTCCTTCAGCTACCATGTATTTGATCCTTTTTACCTATTTCAGTCTCCCACCACCCTCCTTATTTGACCTCTTTTAACCATCTACCTATCCCCTCCTCCCATACCACCTATGCTCCGGTAACCACAAGTCTATAGTTCATGTCCATAAGTGTCTGTTTGTCCTGTTCATTTGTTGCTTTTAGGTTTATATCCCACATGTAAGTGATATAATGTGATTTTCAGCTTTTTCAGTCTGGCTTATTTCGCTTAGCATGATTATCTCCATGTTGTCGCAAATGGCAGAATTTCATCTCTTCTTATAGCTGAGTAATATTCCATTGTATATATGTATGTACTACAGCTTTTTTAGCCAATCATCTATCGTAGGACACTTCCTGGCCACTATGAATAATGTCCTGGCCACTATGAATAATGGTGCTATGAGCATTGGTGAGCAAATATCTTTTCGGATATAGGTTTTCAAGTCTTTGAGGTAAATACCCAGTATAGGAATTGCTAGATCATATGAAAGATCAAT
>NW_011888838.1:3107430-3109875 GCF_000151845.1 Pteropus vampyrus
CATGAATTTAACTTCAAAAAGTAGCTTACTTTCCTTAATAATTTGAGAATACTTTTTTTTTTAATTTATTGGGGTAATGTTAGTTAATACAATTATATAATTTTCAGGTGTACATTATAATTTGACATCTGAATATTCTATTGTGTGTTTACCACCCAAAGTCCAGTTTCCTTCAGCTACCATGTATTTGATCCTTTTTACCTATTTCAGTCTCCCACCACCCTCCTTATTTGACCTCTTTTAACCATCTACCTATCCCCTCCTCCCATACCACCTATGCTCCGGTAACCACAAGTCTATAGTTCATGTCCATAAGTGTCTGTTTGTCCTGTTCATTTGTTGCTTTTAGGTTTATATCCCACATGTAAGTGATATAATGTGATTTTCAGCTTTTTCAGTCTGGCTTATTTCGCTTAGCATGATTATCTCCATGTTGTCGCAAATGGCAGAATTTCATCTCTTCTTATAGCTGAGTAATATTCCATTGTATATATGTATGTACTACAGCTTTTTTAGCCAATCATCTATCGTAGGACACTTCCTGGCCACTATGAATAATGTCCTGGCCACTATGAATAATGGTGCTATGAGCATTGGTGAGCAAATATCTTTTCGGATATAGGTTTTCAAGTCTTTGAGGTAAATACCCAGTATAGGAATTGCTAGATCATATGAAAGATCAATTCTTGTCTTTTTGAGGAAACTCTGTACTGTTTTTTATAGTGGCTGTAAAAATTTGCTGTCTTATCAGCAGTGTATGAGGGTTCCTTTATCTCTGCATCCTCTCCAACATTTGTTATTACTTGTCCTGTTGATTATAGCCATCTATCAGGTGTGAGATGGTATCTCATTGTGGTTTTGATTTGCATTTCCCTAATAGCTAGTGATGTTGAGCATCTTTTCAAATATTTGTTGGCCATTTGTATGTTCTCTAGGGAGAAGTATCTGTTCAGGTCCTCTGCCCATTTTTTGATTAGATCATTTGTTTTTGTTGTTGTTGTTGTTATTGAGTTGTAGGAGTTCTTTGTATATTTTGGATATTAGGCCTTTATCGGAGCTGTTGCTTGCAAATATATTTTCCCATTTAGATGATTGTCTCTTTACCTTGTTGAGTATTTCTTCTGTTGAGCAGAAGCTTTTTAGTTTGATGTAGTCCCATTCATTAATTTTAGCTTTTACTTCCATTGCCTTTGAGGTCAAATTCATAAAATTCTCTTTAAGTCCAAGGTCCTTGAGTTTAGTTCCTATGTTTTCTTCTATGCATTTTATTGTTTCAGATCTTATGTTCAGATCCTTAATCCATTTTGAGTTAATTTTGGTGTGCGGTGATAGACAACAGTCTAGTTTCATTCTTTTGTGGATGGCTTTCCAGTTTTCCCAGCACCATTTATTGAAGAGACTTTTCTTTCTCCACTGTATGTTTTTGGCCTTTTTTGTCAAAAATTATTTGCCCTTATAAATATGGGTTTACTTCTGAGCTCTCGATTCTGCTCCACTGGTCCATGTGTGTGTTTTGCTGCCAATACCATGCTGTTTTGGTTACTGTTGCTTTGTAGTATAATTTGAAGTTGGGCAGAGTGATGCCTCCAGCTTCGTTCTTTTTCTCAATTCGGGGTCTTTTGTGCTTCTATACAAATCTGATGATTTTTTGTTCTATTTCTTTAAAAAATGCCGATGAGATTCTGATGAGGATTGCATTGAATCTATCTAATGCTTTAGGTAATAAGGTCATTTTAACTATGTTGATTTTTTCATTCCAAGAACATGGAATATCTTTCCATTTCTTTGTATCTTCTTCGATTTCTTTTAATAAGGTCTTGTAGTTAGGTCCTTCACATGTTTCATTAAATTTATTCCTAGGTATTTTATTTCTTTTATTGCAATTGCAAAAGGAATTATTTTTTCCACTACTTTTTCTGACGCTTCATTTTAGAGTATGAGATCGCTATGGATTTTTGAACATTGATTTTGTATTCAGAGACTTTACTATATTTGTTTATTGTTTCTAGCAGTGTTCTTGTGGCGTCTTTAAGGTTTCTATATAGAGAATCATGTCATCCGCAAATAGTGACAGTTTGACTTCTTCGTTTCCTATTTGGATGCCTTTTATATCTTTCTCTTGTCTGATAGTACTCGCTAGGACCTCCAATGTTGTATTGAATAGCAGTGGCAATAGTGGACCGCCTTGTTTTGTTCCCGATCTTAGAGGGAAGGTTTTTAGTTTTTCACCATTAAGTATAATGTTGGCTTAGGGTTTCTCATAGATGGCCTTTATTATGTTAAAGTACTTTCCTTCTATACCGATTTTGTTAAGTTTTCTTATTATAAAAGAATGCTGTATCTTGTCGAAGGCTTTTTCTGCATCTATTGATATGATCATATGATTATTATTTTTTAATTTGTTTATGTAGTGTATCACATTAATCGATTTGCATATGTTGAACC
>NW_011888838.1:3109925-3112470 GCF_000151845.1 Pteropus vampyrus
TCCCTGTGCCCCTGGGATGACGCCCACTTGATCGTAGTGTATAATCTTTTTAATATGCTGCTATATTCGGTTTGCTAGTATCTTATTTAGGATTTTTGCATCTGTGTTCATGAGAGATATTAGTCTGTAGTTTTCTTTTTTGCATGTTATCTTTACCAGGTTTTGGTATCAGAGTAATATTGGCCTCATAAAATGTGTTGGGAAGTATTGCTTCCTCTGACTTTTTTGGAAGAGTTTGAGGAGAATAGGTATTAAATCTTCTTTGAATGTTTGGTAGAATTCACTGGTGAAGCCATCTGTTCCTGTATTTTTACTTTTTGGTAGGGTTTTGATGATTGTTTCAATTTCCATACTGCTGATCAGTCTATTTAGATTTTCCAGATCTTCTTGATTCAGTCTAGAAAGATTGTATTATTCTAAGTACTGGTCCATTTCTTCTAGGTTATTAAATTTGGTGTTATAGACTTTTTCATAGTATTCTTGCATGATCCTTTGTATTTCTGCGATGTCAGTTGTAATTTCCCCTCTTTCATTCCTGATTTTGTTTATTTGTGTCCTTTCTCTCTCTTTTTTTTTTAGTGAGTCTGGCCAAGGATTTGTCAATTTTATTAACCTTCTCAAAGAACTAGCTCTTTGTTGCATTTATTTTTTTTCTTTTCTTTTCTTTTTTTTCAATTTTATTTATTTCTGCTCTAATTTTGGTGGTTTTTTTTTTTTTTTCATTCTGCTGACTTTAGTCTTCATTTGTTCTTTCTTTTCTAGGTTTTTAAAATGAAGCTAGGTCGTTTTAAGTTAGGTCGTTTATTTGAGCTTGTTCTTGTTTTTGGAAATAGTTCTGTCATGATATGAAATTTCTTCTTATGACCACTTTTGCTTGTCCGAAAAGTTTTGATATGTTATACTATTATTAGCATTCATTTCTATATATCTCTTGATCTCTCTTTTCATTTCTTCTGTGACCCAGTTGCTCTTCAGTAGCATGTTGTTTAATCTCCATGTATTTGTGATTCTTCCTGATTTCTTTTTGCAGTTGATCTCTAGTTTCAGAATGTTATGATCAGAGAACATGGTTAGTATGATTTCAGCCTTCATATATTTGTTGAGGCTATCTCTGTGTCCCAGTATGTGGTTGATTCTTGAAAATGTTCCATGTGCACTAGAGAAGAATGTATAAGCAGCTGTTTTGGGATGGAAGGCTCTGTAAATGTCAATTATGTCCAGTTGGTCTAATGTGTCATTTAAAGATGTTATTTCCTTATTGATTTTCTGTTTGGATGAAAATAGTTTTTTGAGCAGATATTTCTTCTTTTATTTTTTTTTTAATTTTAATTTTATTTTTCAATTACAGTTGACATTCAACATTTTACTAATTTCAGGTGTACATCAGAAAGGTTAGACATTCATATAATTTACAGGTAATCCTTCTAATAAGTCTTGCATCTATCAGACATCATACATAGTTATCACAATATTATTGACTATATTCTCTGTGCTAATCTTTATATCTCCATGACTATTTTGTAACTGCCAGTTACAAAAATTTAATTTTTAAATTTTTATATTTTTACTTTTTAAATTATAATTGACATACAATATTATATTGGTTGTAGGGTACAACACAGTGATTAGACATGTGTGTAACTTACAAAGTGATCACTCCAATAAATCCAGTACCCATCAGACACCATATATGGTTATTAAAATATTACTGACTATATTCCCCCATATATAACTATTTTGTAACTAGCAACTTGTATCTCTTAATCTCCTTTTCCCTTCACTTATTCCTCCAATCCCCCAATCAAGCAGCCATCAAAGTACTCTCTGTATCAATGAGCTTATTTCTGTGTTTATCCTGTTCTTTAGATTCCACATACAAGTGAAATCATATGACATTTTTTTCTCTGTCTGACATACTTCACTCAGCACAATACCTTCAAGGTCCATACATGTTGTTGCAGATAACAAGATTTTATTTTCTTTTTATGGCTGAGTAATATTACATTGTATATTCTTCAACCATTCATCCACTGATGGACAACCAGATTGCCTTCATATCTTGGCTATTGTAAATAATTCTGCAATGAACATATAGATGCACATGTCCATTAAATGTAGCATTTTAGGTTTCTTTGGATAAATATCCAGATGTGGGATTATTGAGTCCTTTTTTATATCTTGTCATAGCCTTTGTTTTAAAGTCTATTTTGCCTATTTTATAATATTACTGCCCTAAAGTTTTTGTTTGTTTGTTTGTTCGTTTGTTTGTTTGTTTGTTTTCACTTTCATGGAATATCTTTTTCACCTCTTAACTCTGTGTCTTTTGATCTGAAGTGAGTTTCTTATAGGCAGCATATGTAAGGGCCTTGTTTTCTTATTCATTCAGCCAACTTATCTTTTGATTGGAGCATCATATCCATTTACAATAAAAGCAATTGTTGATAGATATGTAATTTCTGTCACTTTATTATTCTTTTTTTTTTTCTTTTTCTTCTTAATGAAGTCCCTCTAACATTTCTTATAATACTGGTTTAATATTGATGAA
>NW_011888838.1:3112520-3115515 GCF_000151845.1 Pteropus vampyrus
ATGGTTATTAAAATATTACTGACTATATTCCCCCATATATAACTATTTTGTAACTAGCAACTTGTATCTCTTAATCTCCTTTTCCCTTCACTTATTCCTCCAATCCCCCAATCAAGCAGCCATCAAAGTACTCTCTGTATCAATGAGCTTATTTCTGTGTTTATCCTGTTCTTTAGATTCCACATACAAGTGAAATCATATGACATTTTTTTCTCTGTCTGACATACTTCACTCAGCACAATACCTTCAAGGTCCATACATGTTGTTGCAGATAACAAGATTTTATTTTCTTTTTATGGCTGAGTAATATTACATTGTATATTCTTCAACCATTCATCCACTGATGGACAACCAGATTGCCTTCATATCTTGGCTATTGTAAATAATTCTGCAATGAACATATAGATGCACATGTCCATTAAATGTAGCATTTTAGGTTTCTTTGGATAAATATCCAGATGTGGGATTATTGAGTCCTTTTTTATATCTTGTCATAGCCTTTGTTTTAAAGTCTATTTTGCCTATTTTATAATATTACTGCCCTAAAGTTTTTGTTTGTTTGTTTGTTCGTTTGTTTGTTTGTTTGTTTTCACTTTCATGGAATATCTTTTTCACCTCTTAACTCTGTGTCTTTTGATCTGAAGTGAGTTTCTTATAGGCAGCATATGTAAGGGCCTTGTTTTCTTATTCATTCAGCCAACTTATCTTTTGATTGGAGCATCATATCCATTTACAATAAAAGCAATTGTTGATAGATATGTAATTTCTGTCACTTTATTATTCTTTTTTTTTTTCTTTTTCTTCTTAATGAAGTCCCTCTAACATTTCTTATAATACTGGTTTAATATTGATGAAGTCCTTTAGTTTTTTTCTTGTCCTAAAAGCTCTTTATCTGTCTTTCAATTCTGAATGATAGTTTTGCTTGGTAGAGTAATCTTGGTTGTAGTTTCCTGCTCTTCATAACTTTGAATATTTTATGCCAATCTCTTCTGATCCACAAAGTTTCTCCTGAGAAATCTGTTGACAGTCTTATAGGTGCTCTCTTGTAGGTAACTAATTGCTTTTCTCTTGGTGCTTTTAAGATTCTTTCTTTGTCTTTAACCTTTGGCATTTTAATTATGATGCATCTTGGTGTGGGCCTCTTTGGGTTCATCTTTTTTTGGGACTTTGCTCTTCCTGGACTTGTATGTCTATTTCCTTTGCCAGATTAGGGAAGTTTTCCATCATTATTTCTTCAAACAAGTTTTCAATTCCTTACTCTCTCTTTCTTCTAGTACTGCTATGATGCAGATATTGGTACACTTGATGTTGTCTAGAAGCCCCTTAAACTATCTTCAATGTTTTTAATTTTTTTTTCTTGCTGTTATTATTGGGTGTTTTCTGCTACCTTATCTTTTATTTTTCTGATTTGATTCTCTGCTTCATCTTATATACTGTTGATTTCCTCTGATATATTCTTCATTTTGGTTATTGTATTCTTCATTTCTGACTGATTCTTTTTTATGTTTTCTATTTCCATTTTTATGTTTTCTATTTCCTTGTTAAAGTTCTGAGTTCATCTGCTCTTCCTCTAAGTTCATTGAGCATTCATATAACAGATGATTAAACTGTGTCTGGTCGATTGCTTGTCTCCATCTTGTTTAGTTCTTTTTCTGGAGTTTTGTTCTGTTCTTTCATGTGGGACATATTTCTTTGTCTCTCCATTTAGGCTGCCTCCCTATGTTCGTTTCTATGTGTTAGGCAGGGCTCTTAAATCTCCCTATCTTAGTAGAGTATGCAGTAGGTATCCTGTGGGGCCCAGTGGTGCAGTCTTCCTGGTCTCCTGAGCTGGGTGCTCCAGGTGTGATCCTAGTGGGTTATGTGTGCCCTCTTGTTATAGTTGAGCTTTGGTTGTAATTTGCACATCAATGAGAGGAATTGACTCTCAGGTTGATTGGTTGCAAGGACTGGCTGGTAACTGCAGTGGAGGAGCTGATGTGCAGGGGCTGATCCTACAAAGCAGGATTCCCTTTACCATAATACCTGTTCTCCATTACCTTGAAATAGTATATGTATTTTATGTACTTGTATGTTTATGAAATAAAAATATTAATACAAATGTAAGCCCAGCTTCTTTGCTGTTCTGTGAAGCACTCTGACACCACTTTAGCTTAGTGAAATTGCAGTTTCTGTCAGATTCCATGTAGTTACATCTTGGTTAAAGAGCCAGAATTTTCCTACACAGAATCTTCCTGTAAGTTCTTCAAGCATTCCTTATAAAGGTAAATCAAATTGGCCAATCATTTACTATTTTTTTCTATGGTCCAGGATTTCTGAATGTCTTATTTCTTTGGTCAGGATATGTTCCCACAGACTCAGTCTAATGAAGAAAGAGCTATGTGATATCTTGATCCATAAGAGAGACAGTCCCAAAAGATTATTAATGGGCAATTCTCACAGGAGACGCTAACTTTGCTGACAGGCTCAGTTTCTTTCTCAAACTCACGAAGAGCATTTTCAGTCTCTTTTGCTATTTGTAAAGTGGACTTATTCATGTTTATGTGTTAGAGAAGAAAGGGCCCTTTATTTTACAAAGAAATTTTTTGTTGAAGACTGTGTGAGAGCATAACAGATATTATATATTTACATATATGTCATCTTTGTTAAATTCTCAATATCTGTCTCTTAGAATCACTAAATAATACCTAAAATATATCAGTGACTATTATTACCCAAAAAGTCTCAAGATTGGCAAACAAACAATAAATCAATCTAATAATCTGCAAAAAATATTTTGTTCATGGATTTTGGTATGGAAATTCTTGTATAATATTATAAAAAGTTTTTAAATAGTTCAGATTTTATTTAAAGAATTAGAATTTTAGCTTTGTTTTTCATGCAAATCTTTTAATAAAACTTACTTTTCCAAACAAAATAATTGATTTATATCAAGAATGATTCTTATCTCTATCGCAACAAAAAATAAAATTATTTAACAAATTTTCAACTAAAAAAA
>NW_011888838.1:3120805-3123002 GCF_000151845.1 Pteropus vampyrus
CTAATATGTCATTAGATTTGGTTCAATTACATCGAGACATTTTAGCCTTAAAAGAAGCTCCCGAACTACAAATAAATACTGATCAAACAGTGCAAGAATTTATAAAGGGTTTAAAAGGTTTAGTCTCTACTTGGGGACGATTTACTCATTAGGATTTGTTATCGTTCTAGCCTGTTTCATGTTAGTCATCTTGTGTTTATTGCCATATCTGTTGAAATGCGCAATACGAGCAGTGCGAGATGTTGGTTCCGAGATACATGCAATAAAATTAAAAAATAAAAATACCCCAATATAGTGGCTGGTAGTCAAAGACGGGTAAGGACTTCTTGGAAACTGGACAACCTAAGACAGGGCATGTATGATGGAATACATGTTCCAATGACGGGTAAGCTCCATGTTTCGCAGGAAGCCACCTAAGACAGGCACAGTCTACTATAAAGTAAAAAAGGGGGAATTGTAGGGAGCTAAAGCTCCCAAAATTCAAAAGAGTACATGGATTATCTCGGGAGGCCTGCTTGCATAAAAAAAAGGAAAAGGCTGGTTCTGTGGAATTCCAGGAAGAAGAAGATTAAGTATAGAAAAAGCAAAGGGAGTGTCAAAGGGAGTGTCAAAGGGAGTGTCGATTGTACCTCAATCTTCAGGATGTTACTTTTATTATGTTATTTTGGGATACACAAAGGAACAGATTATGTATAAAAAGAAGCATAAGAAATAAACTCAGAGAGACAGTTGTGAGATCTGTTCTCCCTCCTGCACCCTGTCTGTCTTCTCTTTTTTCTCAGTCCCCGCTCCCCCATTCAGGTACCTGGTTTGACTTGGTCGGCTGGTTTCCGACATAAAAATACAGAATAATTCTCAAGAGCACAAACTCTATTACAATCAATTATCTGCTGACTGGCATTTTTAATAAATTCCAAACTTCTTGAATCATCGTGAAAATAAACTAGATATAAATGATATAAACAATTTAAAAATCAATGAATGTTTGAAAATTAAACAATATTCTAGTAAATAATTCAAGAAGCAAAAGAAAAATAACAATAACATTAGAACAAAATTAAAATGAATGAAAATAAAAACATGACCTAAAAATCTAGTGAAATACAGCTAAAATAGTGCTATGGGAAATGTATAGATTTAATTATATATTAGGGAAACTAAAATACTAAAAATAGAAAATTCAACTATCTAATTTAAAAAAAGACTAGAAAAATAACTAATGAAACCCAAAGAAAGTAGAAAAGAAATAATAAAAATAAAATCTGAAATCAATGATATAGAAAAAAAGTAGATAACCAAAGTGCAATTTTAGTTTCAAAAATGATCAGAAAAATTAAGAAACCTCAACAACAATGACCAAGACTTAAGGGTAAAAAACAAATTATTAAAATGAGGTATCTAGAGGGGGATATCATTTCATATCCTGGAGATATTGAAAAGATAATAAAGTAGTATAATATGTAGCTTATGTCAAAATTTGACAATATGATTAAATGGGTAGTTGCTTGAGGAGTAAAACTTACTTAAACTAAAATAAACAAGTATAAAAGAAAAGAAAATCTGAATAGTCTTATATCAGTTAAAGAAATTTGATCTGTTTAAGTTCCTTTCCACTAGGTAATATTAACCTGATAGCTTTATTAATATATTCTACCAAACATTAAATGAAGGAATCAAATAAATCTTTTAGAAAATAAGAAACTTTTTCTGAATCATTTTATAAAGTTAGGATAAACCTAATACCCAAACCTGATGTCATAATGAGATTAGAATATTAAATATCTCTTATCAGAAGAGATACAAAAATACTAAACAATTTAGAAAGTAAATCCAGAGATATAAATGGACAACCTAGTAGATTTTATTTCAGGAATTTCAGGTTGAATTATTTGAAAATCACTTAAATCTAATTCAGTTAAATGACATTTAAAAAAGGTAAACTATATGATCATCTCAATAGGTGCAGTATGAAAGCATTTGATAATATCCAATATCTCTTTCTCATAAAAAATTAAACCCTCAGCAAATCATACATATAAGAGAAGTTCTGTAATCTAGTAAAGGGTAACTTAAAAAATCTTTCAGGTAACAGACTCACACTTTTATGAACCACATAATTAATTATGACATCATATTTCAATGGGAAAAGAATAATTTTTTCAGTCTTGGAGTTGGTTCAAATAAATGTCTCATGGAA
>NW_011888838.1:3123052-3125816 GCF_000151845.1 Pteropus vampyrus
TGATCCATAAGAGAGACAGTCCCAAAAGATTATTAATGGGCAATTCTCACAGGAGACGCTAACTTTGCTGACAGGCTCAGTTTCTTTCTCAAACTCACGAAGAGCATTTTCAGTCTCTTTTGCTATTTGTAAAGTGGACTTATTCATGTTTATGTGTTAGAGAAGAAAGGGCCCTTTATTTTACAAAGAAATTTTTTGTTGAAGACTGTGTGAGAGCATAACAGATATTATATATTTACATATATGTCATCTTTGTTAAATTCTCAATATCTGTCTCTTAGAATCACTAAATAATACCTAAAATATATCAGTGACTATTATTACCCAAAAAGTCTCAAGATTGGCAAACAAACAATAAATCAATCTAATAATCTGCAAAAAATATTTTGTTCATGGATTTTGGTATGGAAATTCTTGTATAATATTATAAAAAGTTTTTAAATAGTTCAGATTTTATTTAAAGAATTAGAATTTTAGCTTTGTTTTTCATGCAAATCTTTTAATAAAACTTACTTTTCCAAACAAAATAATTGATTTATATCAAGAATGATTCTTATCTCTATCGCAACAAAAAATAAAATTATTTAACAAATTTTCAACTAAAAAAATCTGCCTGTCTCTCATTAACTGAAAATATAAAGATGTTTACATGTAAAAACTATGCATCTCTAAAATATATAGAAATTACTTATTCATTATGTGGGGGAACTTATATCCTCTTTGATCTGAGATAGGCTTGGTTTATGCCTGTTGTTCCCGCATAATTATTGAGTCTCCTTTTCATTTTCATAAAAGCACCATTTTGGAAAGTAAAATAATTGGTCACGCTGATTGTTCCCAACATAAAATGAAATATTTCAATTAAGTATATTTTTTCTTTTCACTGAATCTTTTCACTTCAGTATTTAAGTCATTATTTGTCATAAGTATTTTTAGTTGAAATATTACCAAAAAAAAAAAAAAAAAAACACTTAAACTAAATGACTTCCTCTCTTCTTAAAGAATATATTGAAAATAATTAATTATGTCTTATTTTAATGTAGTCCTTGGATAGTATTGTGGTATTTATGTCCTTGTCCTTATTAATAAACTTGAATTTTAACCCTGCAATGTTTGATATTGCTAACATTTTATTCTTAGCAATTAACCTTTATTTCTATCAACAATGTATCTACTTTTAGCAGCTGTTTTCTAATGCATTTATATTAACCAGCTTTGGCTTTATTATGTTTATCTTGAAGTTTAGGGTAACAAAAATAGAAGCTTTATGTGGCAAATTTGATTTGGCAATTTTTTTACCCATGTATTTTAAAACACTTTCCTAAATATTCTGAATCTTAACATCTTCATTTGGAGAATTCAGTTATTGTTTTTAAAGTAAATTATCTGGTATTGTGTTAGCAATAAATATTGATTTGATTGCCAAATGTATTGGAAGAGAGTTTAGAAGAAATAATTAACATATTCAGATTGTGGTTCTATTTAATGAAGTATGTTGCAGTATTAGTTTTCTATCTCCTTAACCGTTTTACTTGTTTTTATATTTACCTAACTAGAATGGTTGATGATGCTAAAAAAAATACTTATTTATTCACCAAATTGTCACTATTAGGTGTAATGGACATAAAATGAAGATATATGGTTTCCACATTTTTAAACTTTTATAATATAATGGGAAGGAAAAGCATAAAATATTGTAAAGTAATTTCACTTATTTTTGTTAAAGACCTGCTTAATGATTAACAAATGTCTATTTGTGCATGCATACATACAAACTACATAAACATACAAACATACTCCTCCCCTTTGTATGGTCTAACATTGTTTGGACAATGGGACTCTTCATCTAAATACTGTCTTAGCTGATAAACTAAGCTCCATTAGGAGCTACTGTGAATATTTGAGAAGTTTTGGTAACTCGTAGTGAGTTGAAATTATAGAAAATAATATGGAATTGGAAGAAGTATTCTCAATTATAATATCTTTATGATATGCCATAAATAATTTGTTCCACTCAGAAAAAAATATTGTAGCTATGGGCTATTGGTCTTGATTTGGATAATCAGAGGTGTCTGTGTCTCCAGGAAGTGCATTGACTGGAACCCAATAGACTGTGTAACTGACTCACAGGATTGAGGACCCAGATTAGTGATATGTCCAAATGTAAGAGTTCTTGTCCTATGGTAACTTGCAAATGTTAGTTTATAACAATTTTTTGCATACTTTCAATAAATTGTCCTGTTAATTATCAACCCATAGATTTCTATTCTGGACACCTAGCTGATATGAACAACCCAAGGTGGTATTAAATTATATAATAAAAATATGTTCAAGTATTATGAAACTATAGTGGTGAGAATGACCTTTTTTTTTTTTTCCTGACTGAATCACAGAAGACATTACAGAGAAGCTAATATTGTAATCTTATGAGTGCAATTCTCCAGGTAGAGAAGGAGAAACAAACATTTTAAGAGAGATGATCCTAGAGCTTGGCATATTTTAAAATATTTCTAATATTCTAACTGAGAATAATAATTTATTTGAAGCTCCATCTAATTAAAAATCTTTATACACAAATAGTGCACTATATTGGATCCAAATTGGCATTTTCAATTTAGATTCAATTTTTATTTATGTCTCTTTTGGCACTATTTCACATTAAATAGTAGTTCTGAGAAACAAAATATAGCATATTTAAAAATAAAACCTTTACTCTCTATCTTATTTAATCTTATTTGTATGTATTTCGATATAGCCAAGATCC
>NW_011888838.1:3125866-3127896 GCF_000151845.1 Pteropus vampyrus
CAATGGGAAAAGAATAATTTTTTCAGTCTTGGAGTTGGTTCAAATAAATGTCTCATGGAAGAAAAATATTACCTCTATAGCAATTAAACTTCAAATTTAATGAAAAACTTATAGCCCTACATGTGAAAGATGAAATATTAATGATATAAATCTTTTTTAAATTATCCATAAAATATTGAAAGATTAATAAAATTATGATTCATAAAAAGATACTTATAAAATGATAAATCAAGCTTCAGATTGATAATATATGTTTGTTACATATTTAATATACATATGTACATATTTGCTACACATATGTGTATATACATATATTAATATGGCTATATTTGTTATCTGTCTAAAATCAACAAATAAGTTCTGTTCAGAATATGTAAAGAATACCCAACAAAAATGGATGAAAATCATAGGAATTTCAGAAAAATATATTTACAAATAACCAATAAGCACATAAAAAGGTGTTCAACATCAAGTTATTAGAGTATGCAACTAAAACTACAATGAGCTAACAATCGCTTACTGAAATGTATAAAATTAGTCTAACAATATTGTCAATAAAGATGAGGAGCGACCAGAACTCTCTTGATTTGCTAGTGGGAGTCTAAATGAGTACAATTTTGGAAAACATTTCAGTGATATCCATTATAGCTAAACCTATTGTTATCTAATCACTAGCATTTCGCTCCTAGGTATAGACCTTTCAAAAATGAGTGACAGTATCCACTGAACAAATTGTAGAAGAATTATCATAACATCTTTGTTTAAATAGCCCCAACCTGGAAACTACACAAAGGTTTATTTACAATGGACTAAACAAATTAGTTGTGCTATATTCACTAGAATACAGCAATAGAAACAAAGAATTCTAATATATTCTGGTACTTAACTATATTTACAATGTAATTAATTTTTTGTTCGCCTAGTTATATGCCTAGTATGCTTATATCTTTTGTGATAAATTTTCAAACATACTCTACAGTTGGTCAAATTTTTTAATTTTTTTAATAAAGAATTTAGAAATCATCAACTTATCTTTAAATTCTTTGAATATGTGGTGCAAAATAATCCATGTAGTTACGTGTTAGCTGCACACAGCCTGCCTCATTGATCTTGCTGTGTGGTAGATGTTTTAGGACTGGGTTGAACAGAATGATGATTTTTGCCTATTGTTATTTAAATATTGATTATTTAAAAAATATCATTTTTGTTTGGAAGAAGTCTGTAAAATGTTTTCAAAATTCTTTTTTCATGAATTTGTCAGGTTCGATGAGCTTAAAAATTTTAGTTTTTCTCCTCCATTTTTATATTTTCTCAGCTCTTTTTTTTAGAATGACCACATTATGAAATATTGATATTTTTAAATTAGTTTTTCTGCTAATAATTAAAGGTATATTTGGATATACTTTACATTAAGTATACATATACTCCATATTTAGATATATTTTTATCAACAGAATGCTAAATATTATTAACCTCTCTCTTTACTTTAATATGAATCCCATTTTTGTAGCCCAGTGTTAAAACACTAAAAATCACTTATTTTCTTGATTGAAAATACCTTTAATTATTTCAGCATTTGGTTAGTTTTTCACTATAGGGGTCCCTCAACAAAAATGTTTATTGAAAGATAGCTGAGACCTTTTTAATAGTAAAATAATCACTTTTTCCATCTGTTCCTACTCATAGATTGCAAATCATTTATTTTATAGCTATTATATCAGTCATAATTTAGTAATATAAAACTGATTTATAAATCTAATATCCTTATTAAATTATTAGAACTTAGTAGCTCTATTTTATTAATGAAAATTATGTGAGGGATTTACCTCTCCAGCTTCATCTCAGTTCTCTCTATGCCTCTCTCTACATTCCAGTAATGTTTGAGATTGTTAAATATCCGTGCTTATTCTAACATTTTCGGCTTTCCAAGTGTTCCTCCCAGTACCTGAAACTCCTTGTGTCCATCACCCCAGATCCTTCTTAACCTAATTAATTTCCACTTCGCCTTAGCATTTAAAAGCAGCATTTCT
>NW_011888838.1:3127946-3129228 GCF_000151845.1 Pteropus vampyrus
TTTCTAATATAATAAAAATAAATGCAATTGTCTTCTCTATTTATTTATTTGTTTTCCTTTAGAACACTTATTTTCATTTTTATTTTCTTTACAGGGATGAGTCTAGAAATTCTTACATTTTGACTAGTTTACAAAAATACAGATAAATCTAGCTCTTCTGTTATTTTCAGTAGCCCTCATAAGCAATTTAGAAATGAATTCAGTTAGTTATGAAAACTTCAATATAGATAATTTTACTTTATTTTCAATACAGATGTATGGTAACAAGAGGAATGAGTAGAAACCAACCAATCTATCTCCTAAACCTTTTAGAAATATCCTTATCTTCATGAAGAAGTACTTTACATTATATATTTTGGACTAATTTATATTGCTTTTATATGTCATAATCTTTGGCATAGCACAAATCTTTATTCTATTGTCTTTAATTGTCCCAAACATTTTTATTCCTTTATCTTTAATGGTTCTAAACAAAAGATCAATGTGCTTGGTTTTTATTCTCCACACCTAGGATCCACCTATCAAGTCATTGCATTTACTTGTCATGTCTTTTTAATATGCTTTAATATAGGTGCTTAAAGTATCTCCATCTGTGTGTATATGTGTATGTGAGTGTGTATGTCTTCAATGACATCAGTATTTTAAGAGACCAGCTGCTTTGTAGACTGCCACAATTTGAATCTGAAGAATCTTTGCTCATTAGCAAATTCCCAACCAACTCATGAAAAGTTATAAGTACAGAAAATTAGAATAATGTCAACTAAATCAACCTTACCTTTCATAATTCTTTACCTTAAAAATGTAGGGAGCTAAAGCTCCCAAAATTCGAAAGAGTGCATGGATTATCTCGGGAGGCCTGCTTGCATAAAAAAAAGGAAAAGTCTGGTTCTGTGGAATTCCAGGAAGAAGAAGGTTAAGTATAGAAAAAGCAAAGGGAGTGTCAAAGGGAGTGTCAAAGGGAGTGTCAAAGGGAGTGTCGATTGTACCTCGATCTTCAGGATGTTACTTTTATTATGTTATTTTGGGATACACAAAGGAATAGATTATGTATAAAAAGAAGCATAAGAAATAAACTCGGACAGTTGTGAGCTCTGTTCTCCCTCCTGCACCCTGTCTGTCTTCTCTTTTTTCTCAGTCCCCGCTCCCCCATTCAGGTACCTGGTTTGACTTGGTCGGCTGGTTTCCGACAAGTGGCGCCCGAACAGGGACCTGAAAACGGGGGAAAATAGCAAGGACCCACCGCAAGACGAGTGCACTCGAGATTGGCCAAAGAAGCCGTGGG
>NW_011888838.1:3129278-3138185 GCF_000151845.1 Pteropus vampyrus
TTTTTTTGGAAATGTCTAGATAATTAATATTAAAATATCAAAAACATGTAAAAACTACTGTTAAAGTCCTTAAGAAATCTAATGTAAGACTAAAAGGTATAGCATGTGAAACAATGCCTCAGTAACAGAAACCTCATAAATAAATTTAAAATCCTGATTTTTTAAAAGAATATAGTTTTGAGTGAAAACCAGTGATACTAGCATATAAAAGAAGTATTTTTATTAGGTAGTTTACTCTGTAAGACTGTTTCTTGGTGGTTTGGCTGTGCTTTTTCTTTCCCTTCTGCACTCTTTAGTAAAGTGGTCCTTTACATAGAAATAATGCTTCCTAAGCTCCAACACTATAGCACTGAATCCCACAGTGCTTCTGATCTACCTGTTCATTAATGAATGAAAATCACGGAGAGCACATACAGAATATATACAGCTTATCAGAGGAGAGAAAAGTAAAATGTCTTTCTATTCCCTCAGCCACTCAGGTAAAACACTGAACACAAAGTGAACCCCAAGGGTATATGTTGTGTGCAAATAGAAAGTGCAACATTAAAGGCAAACTCTATACAGAACTAGGAGCTGAGAAATAATTAATGTTCTAACAGTAGTACCATATATAAGTGCTGGAAAACATGATATTCATTTGTTTCTAATTTTGTCCTATCTAAACCAAGCTTCATATAGTATCATAGTTTATAAATATGACCCTCGTATTACTGTCCTTGTTATGGATGAATGTTTGTATTTCCCTTAAAGTTCATGTGTTGAATCCCTATCCTCCAATGTAATGATATTAGGAGGTTGGGCCTTTGGGAGGTAATTAGCATTAGATGAGGTCATAAGGGTGGAGCCCTCATGATTAATACCCTTATAAGGGTCATAAAAGAGCTTATTCACCCTCTCTGATCTCTGCCATGTAAGGATATAAATCAGCAATCTGAAACCCAGAAGAGAGACCTCACTAGAACTTAACTATGCTAACACTCTGATCTCTGACTTCCAGCCCTCAGAAATGTGAGAAATAAATTTCTGTTGTTTAGTCATCCAGTCTATGTTATTCTCTTATAGTAGCCAGAACTGACTAAGACAGCCACCACCCCAATTGCTGAGAGAAGTATCCAAGGTAGTGTTTCTTCCTTACTTACGTCCCATCCTGAGCCAAAGGCTGACATTCAGACCTCCTTGGTGAGGGCATGACCAGGACTTACTGAATGACGAAGAAGTTGTGCTGGTGCTGTGCTGGAGGAACTTGCTGGAATCCTCCCTCTGGAACTTGCTGGAAATCTGTCATCTAGAATGCTTGGAGAAGCCACCCATGGGGAGATACCATGCTTAAGAATTTTCTGTGAACCAAATCAAAGGGATGACAGGGATAACTTGTTGAATGCTGCTGGCTGCCTTAAACTGCAGCATTCGAAGCTACAGAAGCTGCAGCATGGAGAGCAATAGAACACAGAGAAGAAAACCCCTTCTTCTCCGGTGTCTCTACTGGCAAAGCTTAACATTAGTTCAACTGGCAAAAGAGAAATCGCAATGCAGAGAGAAAATAAATTGATTATTGTCGCAATTATTCATCTATGATCGATGAATATCTCTCTTTTATCTTCTCACCTCTTCTAGATTTGTAACACTGATTTTCCAGCTAGCACTGTTTTCCCTTCTTAACAGAATATGAAAAGCATCAATTTATAAGCTGTAGCACTTTTACCTCTGTTCATTTCCCCCCACTGTGGTTCACCGAATAAAGTTTTACCTTTAGTACAGTATCTTTCAATCTTGATCTAATTTTAATTATTATTGACAACTACAAGGCAAATATAGGTATCAAGGCTTTCTAAATCCTTTATTTTAAGGATTTAGAGATACTTAATATTTTATAGCACTATATGGATTTAAAACATACACTAAGATTGTTAAAGATGGGAGAGTTGTAAATAGATTAGATTTATATTTAAAAATATCATCCTGGCTTGTTTTTGAACAATAGGCTTTGAATGATATCTACTGAAACAAATGGACAACTGCAATAGTCAAAGTTAGAAACGATAGTGGGAGTGGTGGGAGCACTGAGAAAGTATAAGGTTTAGGATGTATTTTGAATATGGGTGAAACAGAATTTTCTGGTGTATTGGGTATAGAAGTGTAAAAGAAAATGGAACTTAATAATAATTTCAAAGATTTTAGCTTGACAAATTTGTCAAAAATACTTATAAATGATTTATAAAAATCAAATACACATATTCAAAATATGTACGAAAAGCAACTCACTTGTCTTTCCTTTTTTTTGCCTAATTATGTCTTTCTTGAAACCTGATAATTACTGTATGACGACAACAGTTGCTCTTGAATTTTCAATAGATATGAATAATGAGTATTAAAACATCTATATTCATCATATACTACAGTTCTTTCCAATGAAAAAATTAATTATATTAAAAGGAAAGAACTATAATGAAAAGCTCTACTAATACCCAGCTCTTTTAAACTTTACTTTGTGAGAAAGAAAAGAGGAAAGACTAAACTAACAGTAGCTGGGGTATAAAAAGCAGACAAGAGTAGCAAAGAATATGGAAAATTCTCTGAGCACTTTTGGAATTTTTCAATTTTAAATATAACCAGTTTAAGTGGGTGTGTGATTTTATCTCAATAGATTCTTAATTTGCATTATCATCAAATAATGCTGAACATCTTGTCATTTGCTTAGTATACATTTATGTCTCCTATAAATGTCTTGTCAAATTTTTGATTATTTAAGAAAATTAATATATATACTTTTATTTTGGTTTCTATATATAGACTGGATCTAGTCACTTGACAAATTCACTATTTTAACTATTTAATAAACCTTTTCCTTTTTTTTTTAGTCTTTGGATTGCCTTTTTTTTTTTGCTTAGGAGTGTCTTTTGAAAAGAAGGGCCTTTTTTGAAAAAGTCTAATTTTTAAAAATAATTTTTATTTTTCAATTATGTGTGGTATAAAATATTATTTAGTTTCAGTTGCACAACAGAGTGATTTTTATTTTTCAATTATGTGTGGTATAAAATATTAATTAGTTTCAGTTGCACAACAGAGTGATTAGACATCTACAAATTAATGAAAAGATCAGCCCAATAAATTTAGTACTCATCTGACACTGTACATAGTTATTACAATTTTATTGACTATATTTCTTATGCTATACTTTACTTCTCCATGACTATTTTGTAACTGCCAATTTGTACTTCTTAATCCCTTCCTTCCTCCTTTTCTACTAACCCACACAACCTCCTTCCATCTGGTAACCCTCCAAATGTTCTCTGTATCAATGAGTTTATTACTGTTTTATTTTCTTTTTTAGGTTCCATAAATAAATGAAATCATATGACATTTGTCTTTTTCTGTCTGACTTACTCCACTGAGCATAATATCTCCTAGGTCCATCCACGTTGTTGTGGATGTAAAGATTTCATTCTTTTATTTATTTATTTATGGCTGAGTAACATTTCACTGTTTATATATACCACATCTTATTTATCCATTCATCCACTGATGGACACCCAGGTTGCCTCTACATCTTGGTTATTGTAAATAATGCTGCAATGAACATATGAATGTACATGTCCCTTCAAAGTAGTATTTTGGGTTTCTTCAGACAAATACCGAGAAATGAGATTACTGGGTCCTTCTTTGTCTCTTGTTATAGCCTTTGTCTTAAAGTCTATTTTGTCTAGTATAAGTGTTGCTACCCCAGATTTATTTTTTTCACTTCCATTTTCATGAAATATTTTTTTCATCACTTTACTTTCAGTCTGTGTATGTCTTTTGATCTGAAGTGAATCTCTAATAGGCAGCATATGTAAAGGTCTTTTTTTCTTATCCATTCAGTTACTCTAGTTTTTGATTTGAGCATTTAATTCTTTATTTGAAGTACTTGTTGACAGATATGTAAGTATTGCCATTTTATTATTTATATATTTGATACATATTTTTTTTCTTCTTAGAGAGGTCCCTCCAATATTTCCTATAATACTGGCTTGGAGATAATGAATTTCATTAGCTTTTTCTTCCCTGGAATCTCTTTATTTGTTCTATGATTCTAAATGATTGCTTTGCTGAGTAGAGTAATCTTGCTTGTAGGTTCTTGCTTTTTCATCGCTTTGAATATTTTGTGCCCATCCGTTCTGGCCTACAAAGTTGCTACTGAGAAATCAACTGACAGTCTAATGGGAGCTTCCTTGTAGGTAACTAATTGTTTTTCTCTTGATGAAAAACCTTTTTCACCAAGAGAATCTTTTAAGATTCTCTCTTTGTCCTTAATCTTTGGCATTTTAATTATAATGTGTATTGGTGCAGGCCTCTTTGGGTTCATTTTATTTAGGAATCTGAGCTTCTTGGGCTTGTATGTCTATTTCCTTCACCAGGTTAGGGAAATTGTTTCATTATTTCTTCAACTAAGTTTTCAATTCCTTGCTCTCTTTCTTTTCGTTCTGGTACCCCTATTATGTAAATATTGTTATGCTTGATATTGTCCCAGAGGCCCCTTAAACTATCCTCATTTTTTGGATTCTTTTTTCTTTTCGTTGTTCTGATTGGGTGTCCTCTACTACTCTATCTTCTAAATCACCGATTTGACCCTCTGTTTCATCTAATTTGTTAATTCTCTCTAATGTATTCTTTATCTCAGGTATTGTATTCTTCATTTCTGAGTAGTTCACTTTTATGTTTTCCATCTCTGTTTTTATGTTTTTTATCTCTTTGTTAAAGTTCTCACTGAGTTTATCTACTCTTCTCCTAAGTTCTTTGAGCATTCTTATAACTAATGTTTTGAAGTCTGCATCTGATAGATTGCTTGTCTCCATTTTGTTGAGCTCTTTTTCTGAAGTTTTGTTCTGTTCTTTCATGTGAGGCATGTCTTCCCATTTTGGATATCTCCTTGTGTGTGTGTGGTTTTTGTTTGTTTGTTTGTTTGTTTGTTTGTTTGTATGTGTTAGGTAGGGCTCCTAAGTCTCAGTCTTAGTAGAGTAGTCTCATGTTGTAGGTGTCCTGTGGGGCCCAGTTGTACAGTCTCCCTAGTCACTTGAGCCAGGTGCTCAAGGTGTATCTCTTGTGTGGGTTGTGTGTGTTCTGTTGTAGTTGAGCCTTGGTTGCAGTTTGTATGTCAATGAGAGGGATTGACCCTTGGGCTGATTAGTTGTGAGTATTGGCCAGTGAGGGGCCAAAGCAGGATTCACTTTAGCAGAGCCCTCATGCCTGCCCAGTCTGTCCTTTGAGTGTGACCTCATCAGATGCTGCTCTGGGTAGTAATCTGACACTGACACCAGTTGAAGCATGCCACTGGGTGTGCCAGCCCAAGGGCCTCCTTGAAGGGGCCCAACTCCAGGCTAAGTTCTGGGGCCACCTGGTTAGAATCACCAAGCAATCTGCAGATGATTGCCACCCATGTTAGGATTTTAGGTATCTTGAGACGCCAAGCCAGAAACCGAGGCTGGCTGTTGCTAGTGCCAGGTGTGGGTCTGCTCAGTGAGAGGTATGGTGCATGCCGAGAGCATATTCTACTTCTTTGGATTTGGTGAGCCTTTGAGAGATTTTAGGAAAGTCCTCAGCATGAGACAAGACAAGTTATTTATATGGAATAAACTACTGGAAGCATTTAGGGTGGGCCTGCAAGTTGAGAGAGGCAAAATCTCAGGGAATCGTTTGGGCAGAGTGACCTGTGTTATCGAGGTTGATGGAGACACAGATGTGGTGGCCACCTGCATCTGCATTCTGGGAGTGGGGAGAGCTCAACAAAGAAACAATGAATACTGCTAGCACTTCTGTGTTGGAGAAAGCCACCCATCCAATCTTTCCTCTGAAGCCAGACAACTCTGTTTCTCCCCTTGTGTCCCTAGCAGCTGCCCCAGCGTTGTTCTGTAGCTTCATTGTAATTTTCGTGTGGTCATGAGAGGAGACAAGCACAGCATTTATCTACTCTCCTGCAGTATCCTTAAATAAAGTAGTTTATTTGATGACGTGGTGGGAAAAATGTCTTTGTTGTGTGTAAACATCTTTGGAACAGATGACTTTGTTATGAAGTTTGCAAAAATAATAGTGAGGTAATATTACTATTTTTTTCTATGGGCGAAGTTATAAAACACTAAAATTTTATTAGAAAGATGTATTTTTTTCTTTGTTTATGTCACTACTGGAAATAATGTGCTTAGAGCAATGATTGTTTTGGAGAGCTAGGAAAGTCAGGGTCTGGCAGATGTCAGTAATATAATTCTTTGATGTAAAACAGATTTTTATAGCTTCCTTTTCTACTGAAAGAGGTTCCTCATATGCATATGCTTCTGAAACATAAACAGTAGAATTATAGATTTCCTTGTCCCTCAAACAAATAGTTTTAAAAGCATATCAAGACAGTAAATTCCTCTTTAAAAAAAAGTAACGGTATTGGAGGGCAGTCTCTATAATGTGTATAAAACTTCTCTATCGTATATGCATATGTGTGTGTGTATTCTCTCTCTATTTTTTCCTAGTCTTTTCTAACACAATAGATATTTCTGCAATGTAACAGCTCACATGTAATTAGCGCTTGAGGAAAATATGTCATTATAAGCAGAATTTCTATTTTTCATATGTGGTTTTTCATAGACGATTATTGCAAAATAGCAGAAATTATATTACATTTTTTATTAGGAAAGAAAGAAACAAAAAACTTGACTGTTGCATTGGCAGTGAGGACTGTTTGGGCTATATTTTAAGAAAGTTACAATCACATGCCTGCATTCAGAAACTTTTTCTCAGAGACATTTATATAAAGCTTAGAAGTTCTTGACTCATGGGAGATTACGTTGACAACCTTGCCCACCTTAATGATGGTCCTACTGCCTTGCTTTAAAATCTGCCCTGTTCGAATTAAAGGCCTGCCCGAATTTCCAGTTTTGTATATTATCAATATCTATTGAAGCAGTTTCCAGTCCTGCTGGGTGGTCTAACTTACCTTCTCAATTACTACTGCTGTTTCTGTTATGGAAGTAGTAACATTTTGCTAGTACTTTTGTTAGAAAATCGCATAGCATTTAACTTGTAGGTATTGTTTCTCTTAGCTCTGTAATTTTAGTGTATGAATTTTGAAACTCTAGACTTTTCAGGAAGACATATATCATATTAGAATATCACTATATTTACTTCTGTATATATCAATATGTCTATTAATATGTCTATCTATCATCTATCTATCTATCTGTCTATCTATCTATCATCTATCTATCTGTCTGTCTGTCTATCTATCTATCTAATCTATCATCTATCTATCTAGTCATCCATCCATCCATTCGTTCATTTATCTGCCATCTATCTTTAATGATTTCTTCATTTTCTATCTTAGGAAAGTCTATCTGAATTGATAAAACATTTTCATTATAAATTCAAGCATAATTTTGTTTTTTAAATAATACTCAGTTTTTAAATTTATCTATAATTTGTTATTTTTAAATGGTGTTATATAAAAATTTATATTTTATTTTTCTCCAAATTGAAAGATAAATGTCTCAAAACAATTAATGAAGAAGTTATTTTCCAGTGATTTAAATATCATCTTTATAGAAAATAACACAGGATAGGATCGTGAATTTTGCATTGACAGAAATAGGGTCTATTTCTATGTAGGACCATCATTAAAAGGTAGGAAGTATAAGGTATACTATAAGCTATAATATAGACCTAATATTTTCTCTTCTTGTGCTAATACTATTCTGGTTAAATGCTAAGCTTAGCTAACCGGTAATCTAACTCAAAAGAAAAAAAAAAATGTTCTTAAATAGTCTCTTCCAAATGAACATAAGGATACTCAACTAAGTTACCTAAAATAAATATTATGATTTGACATTTTCAATCAATTTACAGGTTTATTTGGGCAGAATTTCAACTTTTAAAATGTATAAATATAAACACAGTCATATATAGAGAGATACATATACAAGTCTAATAAAGTTTCATAGACCATACTTCAAGTAGGTCTTGTACATTTTATCAATTTTATTCTTTGTGAATATTTTTACTTTAAATTATTTTGTGAGCCAGGAAGTATTAATTACATTTATTTATTAATTGGATATTGCTTTTGTTTGATAAGAGTTATCATTATGACTTGGTTTTATATTAGGCCATCTTTACCAGGTAAGACTTTATATTGCTACAAGTAAAGAAAAACAAAAAACAAAACAAAACATACCAGGCATGTCAGAATACTCTTTGTGGGAAAAAATCATCTTAATAGGATCAGCAGCAGATATATATTCAATTTCTTTATCAAGCATTATATCCTGAAGAATGCATTACAGCCTAGAAAGGCCAGACAGACCTAAAATGCCAGGATCTTTGGGCTATGGGTTTTTAAGCTGTATTATTACAATAGTACTGACAGCTCCTCTGATGTGATTAAGGGCCAAGATCCAATGTCATCATGGTAGCATAATCTTGGCTGTGGTTTAGCACTAATCTTTGCTGCTAACAGATTGAACATTTAGCTATAGCAGTAGATAAATCAGTCCTGGTAAAATAGCATCCATACCAATGGCTTCATGTTATATATCCATTCCTACCAAAACGGCTAAACTGCAAAAGGTACAACTTTGATCCAAAATCCTATTGGCCTGAGATTAATCTCTCTCATTAGTATTCTCTACAGTATGTTCTTATCCACTAAGGAAATCTACAGCACTATTGAATCTACCTTGATAGGATTATTTTTATTATAGTTTGAACCCTCTGAACAGTCTTGAGATACAGCGACCCACACCAAAATTGAGAGTCCTCTGAATTGCCCAGTAAATGAGTTAGAGAACATTCCTAGGTGTGTTATACACTGCGTTCAAAATCCAAATATGTCAGCAAAATTCTGTGCCACTTGCTAAGAGGTAGGAAGTATAAGGTATACTAAATTGTCCT
>NW_011888838.1:3138235-3141221 GCF_000151845.1 Pteropus vampyrus
ACCCACACCAAAATTGAGAGTCCTCTGAATTGCCCAGTAAATGAGTTAGAGAACATTCCTACGTGTGTTATACACTGCGTTCAAAATCCAAATATGTCAGCAAAATTCTGTGCCACTTGCTAAGAGGTAGGAAGTATAAGGTATACTAAATTGTCCTTTGTCATGGAAAAAAATATCTCAGTATGACGCAGACTACTAGATTCCTAAACACTTCACCAATCTTTCAGGCTTTAGAATTTTTTTTATGGTTTTTCTTTGACCAAAATAGACCATATTCAGGGCCATAAATCAAAACTCAACAATTAAAATAAATGAAATCATACAGAATATGAACTCTATGAACATAATAGAATCTAACTATAAGTTAATAAGAGAAATACAACAAGAAGACCTGTAAATATGTAGAAATTAGATCACACACTTATAACTTATGGTTCAAAGAAATATTCTTAGAGGGATAAATAAATAGAAATAAATTAAAATAAAAATGCAACATATCAAAATATGTGGGACACAGAACAAACAGTTCTGAGAGAGAAATATATAGCACTAAATATTTACATTAAAAAAGAAAAAAACCCTTAAATTAATAATATAAAGTCCCTATCTCACAAAACTAAAAAAAGAAGAGCAAACTAAATTCAAAGCTAGTAAAAGAAATAAAATTATAAGAAATCAAAGAAATTCAATCAGGAAAATAATAGAGAAAATCAGTGAAACAAAAGCTATTTCTTTAAAAAAATTATTAAAATTGATAAACCTCTAGCTAGATTGATAAAAATTAAAATATAAGACAGAAATCACCAATATCAGGAATGAAAAAGGAAAAATGACTTCAGATCCCACAGCCATTACAATGATAATAAAGAGATACTATGAAAAACTTTATGTTAGTAAAACCAACAATTTAGAAAAAGTGTGAATTTTTTAAAAACCACAAACTGCCTGTGTTTGGCAGAATAATACTCCTCCCCAAATATATCTATCTTTTAATACACGTTGTGTAAAATATGTCAATTTACATGGCAAAAGAAAATCTGAAGGTGTGATTAAGTTAAGGATCTTAAGACAGGAAGATGACCCTTGAGCACACAATGAAGCACCAAGTCCTTTTAAATGGAGGTCAGGAATGTCAGATTCAGAGAGAAAGATTTAAAAACACCATACTGCTGGCATTGAAAAGGAGGAAGGGACTCTGAGCCAAAAAATGTAGTGACATCTATAAACAAAAATCTAAGGAAGGATTATTCTTTTAGAGTTGTTAGGTAGTTAGGCATGAGCAATAGGAGCCAAGGCCCAGTTTCTGTAACCATAGAAACTTACCTTGAAGATCTTCTTTAAGGACCTTCCAGAAACACCTCCCTTTCAGGGTTGTAAAATATCCCGAATCTTAGGGCACAAAAGCCATAAAACCTGCTGGCTACACCAGCTACAAACACAATCACAGAAGGTACTACCCTAATTTGCTCACAATCTAATGCTCATTATATTGTCATTATAATACTATATTTATGCCTGGAAGCTCATGAATCTAATTATAACAGATTGAATTCTGGGTAAGCACATGCACAGTAGGCAAAGGGTTAGATAGCAGCCAATTGTCAGTCAAGGTGACCTCACATATGGCTCTTCTAGGACATCCCATCACGGCCCAAATACAAACACACTTTCCTATTTCTGTGATGTTACAGCTCTCCTGCTGAAAACCCTCTCCTCTCTTTGGGGCATACTGTCTTATCTTTTCACATCCCAAATTCCACAGGGCTGCAGCCTTTCTTAGCGCGGCCCATCTCCTAAAATGTACTTTCGATAAATCTTACTTTTTCTCAGTCTCGTTGACCTGTAATTCTTTGCTATGTCAGTGGGGAAGAACCAAGGGACAACATACAATGCCACCATCCTCCTCCCTCATGCTGCTGGGATTTCACATCAGTCCAGCAATAACAAAATCACCAGAAGAAATGCAGCCATCACAATACCTTTTAGCACTTTTGATGTACTGTACTATAAGATAATAAATTTGTGTTTTTTAAGCCACTAAGTTTGTGATAATTTGTTGGAGCAGTAATAGAAAACAAAAACACTAACAGAACTAAATCAGGATCAAATAGACAATCAGAAGAGAATTATAACCATTAAAAAAAAATTGAATAAGTAACTAGAAAGCTTTCAAACAGGAAATTTTGACGATTTCACTGGAGTATTCTACCATTTAAAGAACATTACATATTCTGTTCCAGAAAATAGATTCTCAACCTGTTTCATGAGGTTGGATACCAAAATAAAAGATCATACCAAAAAAGAAAAAAATTACAGATCAATATTTCTCATGAACTTATATGTAAAAATCCTGAACAAAATATTATCAAATAAAATCCAACAATATATGAAAAGAGTAATACACAATTATCAAATGGAAGGCATGTGAGGCTGGTTCAATATTTGACAGTTAATGTAATCTAACAAATCAAGAGACTAAAGAAGAAAAACTATATGATGAGAAAATAACATTTGACAAACATAATACTCATTTATGACAAACACTCTCAGCAAACTAGAAACAGAAGAAACCTTCTTTAACTTTATAAAGAGTATCTATAATAGAAACCTATGGATAACCTTATATTTAATAATAAAAAAATTAATATTTCCCCCTAAAATTAAAAGTAAGCAGAGCTGTGCACTTTCACCACTCCTATTCAATAGAATATTAGAAGTTTTAGACATTATTTAATTTTTAATATTATTTGTTCATAATTTTTAAGTTATTCTTAAATGCATTAATTTTAACATATTTCCTCAAAACAGCCATTGTAATGCTAAGAAAAAATATAACTTAGTTATTTTCCAAGACAAAGATAAGACTTTTGATTATATTAAAAATGTATCCAGACTTCTGCTAGGACTGAGTTGCAGATTTAATGTAGATAAATCTATAACAACATCAAAAAAAGGCCACTAGAGTCTGTCAAAAATTGATGTTTTA